>NC_090280.1:3303571-3608928 GCF_037392515.1 Haliotis asinina
TGATTCGTCTCCATCGCAACCTAGGCTGCGTTTAACAGTACTTCAGCCAGTTTACTGTATCAGTCGAAATCTTACAATGAATGAATGAATGAATGAATGAAGAGCAAGAAGTATATGTGAATGAATGAAAGAAATGATAAAAGAAAGAAGTGCATATGTGAATGAATGGGAAAGGAATAATAAGAGAAAGAAGTACATATGTGAATGAATGAAAGAATAAATGATACACCACGGCCATCCCTTCCAAAACATGCTAAAGAACGCAAAACTATCGTTAGATCACATGTGTTAACATCAGCTTGTTATTGTCTCCCTGGTCAGACGTAACAATTGTCAGACAGGTTAAAACAACAAACTATCTGGTTGACTGCACAGCTGCCTGTTGACGTAGTATACCCACATCACCTACTTTTCCTGCGTAACCTTCATCTACATCACCATCCTTAATATATTCAGCAGAGAGCACAGAAGGCCCTATAGCTGTAACCACTGAACCGTGGCGTCTCTCTGCTCCCAAGTTCCCAAGTGGGGGTGTCCTTTTCTACCTATTCCATTAATCTTTAAAACATCTAACAAGCTCAACGCATGGATTTTTTTACTCAAATGTGATGTTATACATATCATAAGTTTTTTTATGTATTATTCAGTTGATAAATTATTATTTCATGATACATATATGTACAATATTTTGCTTCGATTCTGTAACTACCCACATTATGACATTGAGACCATTCTGATTTATCGAGTAAAATACGATTGTATAGTTTTGAGTTTGAATCTTGGCATATTTTACCGGTTTGCCACTTTTGCACTCTACCTTTTTAAAGGGGGCGTGCATATTTTGGTGGTTTTTAGTATTCCATCTATTCATTTGGATTTATTAATTTATTTGTTTTTGTTTTGTTTTGTTTTTTACTGCTAGTGGGCGTGTTAGTCTGCTTTGATAAATGTAAATTTATTGTGACGTTTGACGAGCGGAACAGGAAGTGTTGTTATCATGTATGTTATGTAATTATATTATTGGTATGGAGCGGCATTGATATGTATGTTTATGCTTGCCAGTCCAGTCCAGATTACTTGAGGAGATTGGTTTAAACTATAGAATAGATTAACGTATCCATACTATTAATGTGTAATCATTATATCGGGCTATGAGGAATACATAATGTAATCAAGATTGACTTTGCATTTACTTTTCTATTTTTTAAATAAATTTTCACTATTTTTGCTACACTCGAAAAGATTTACTTTGGCTTTCGTGGTTGTGGTCTCTAAGTATTTTAGAAATTATGTTGTTGAGACAACTGGAACTGTTGATCTGCAGTCTTTCAAAATTCATTTTCACGAGATATATTCTCCCTTTTTACCAGTTCTCAAAATGAACATATAGCTGTTTACTCAAGGGTATCTTCCCGTAAAAAAGGTAAGACGAAACGTAAAGCATAGCAGCGCATTTGCCATAACTGAAGTTGTTAAAATGATCCTGAAAACTGTCATTTTCAACATTCACCTTGCAAGCAATTTTATCAAGAAACTAAATAACTCATTACTAATGGAAGGAGTGAACTGAAAGCCCATTTTATTAACTGAAGTCACTGATTGAACTCGCTAACATCGATTCACTTACATTCTGGTACATGTGTATTATTTCGTTTCCTGGGGATACACATTTTACTTTCTTTTCGAACACCCGTGTCTAATCCCTTAAAACAACACCGTTGTCACTACACCAAACGATTTTGACCTCGACCCAAAACAAAGGTTTAACTTACAGGGCTACCTGTAAGATATCCCTTTCTTGATAACGAGTTTAACAGCTACGCCGAAATGCTGCTTACCTTATAAAAAGTTGTATATCCATAAAACTCTCGTTTTTTTTTTTCAAATGATCATGACCTGAACACATATTACTTTGTCAGAGACTTCATGAGTGATTTTCAGGTTCTAATCCACACACTGATTTCCACTTTTTCATTATTTTGACTTTTATCTCAGTTTGTTGAGTATCCCAGCATAACTTGCAAAGACAATGGAAACTGAGCGGAACGATGACGCTTTCTGTTTCTTCCGCGTTCACTTAGGTAATTTCCGCAAAGCGCCTACAACAATTTGCGCCGAAAAAGTCATGCCCGCTGGTCTTGTTTATTGGAGTAAAACAGCTGCCGCTTTCAAGTGTATTTTACTTGTCATATACAAAATTCATCCATGGATCACATTAGGTCATTAGGGGACACCAGCTTTGAAATGAACAGGTGTTCGTGAGTGTATATGGATGAAAAAGACTGATTGCGCAAGACGTGCAGCCAAATATCTCACATTCAAAGGAAATCTCGAATTGATTGATTATAAGGCGTCGAGCTGACCAGTTGATTTTGGTGTTGTGTATAAACCTCCTTTGCAAGAACTTTGTCAAGCATACCTGCTTTGTCCTTTTGCAAGACCTGCACATATTAGTCTTTGAAAGACATTGACATTTATGTGCAGGTGCTCTGGAAAACCTTGTCCGGCACGATATTCCTTCCAATTTAGTTATTGTGTGCATGCTGCATTTCAATTTTGGAAATGTGCTTAAAACATATTTTGATTCTCAAAGAATGTGGTTCGTTTAGCAAGCAAAATATTGCTTTGATTAACACTTCACCAGTACTATACAATATTACAGAATACACAAAAATGACAAATTATAGCATTGTGATTAGGGGTATATGGGGTTATAGGAGTCCCTTTTTATCCACCGAGACAAGTCCTACACGCCCTGGTGGGGTGTGGATTCGGGGAGGGGGTAACGGAGGAGATGACCAAGACACACGTACTCCATACGCTATCATGGTCTTCCTTACTGCTTGAAGATCGACCTTTTCTCACTGTGGTCTATGATGACTTCGGAAAAGAACTTATTCACTGTGAAAACCAGAAAATAGTTGAATCCGTCCACGATTTTATCATAAAACACAAAGCTTGATTTTTAATTTTTTAACAGGAAACTAATTAACTTGTCAAAAACCTTCTCACAAATGTTCAGTGTTTCTACAAAGAGCTAGTCAGACACAACAAACCATTTTTCATGTTTACCTATATGATAGTTGTATTTGATGTAATGATATGTATGCATATGTTATTATATGATAGTTCATATGGATGACGACACTTGCTTCATTTATATTTTGTATTATATGCTGTATGGGTGAGGTACTGTAAAGCTTGTTCACCAGTCCCAATCAGAGTTACAAAACACACAAATATACAACAACATGGAGATGTGTGGAGAAAATAGAGACATATGGAGAACAGCAATGTCATAACTAATCATGAACAGAAATCATTCCCTCTATTGGTGAAGGCCGTGTGGGATTAGTTAAACAAAGAACTCTAGTCGACCATACCTCCTAATCCTCTTACTCCTTAAACAAACGACTTGCCTGGGCTGTCTCAAATTGAATTGAAATTTTTGTAAATTCGATGTTTCGGGTATTACGTAAGGAGGTAATCAGATGTCAACACTATGGCGTTCGACGCTCCGGACATGAAGGAAAACCAAATACGTTAAGTACAGTAATGTGGTCACTAAGAGCGAGGCAGACAGTCTGATGAGCACAGTTCATTGCGGAAATCTCTTGTCTTTGGATCTGCTCGTTGAGACGCTGAAGCCGTCAGTCAAGTTCTTCTTTATTCTTTATTGTGGCCACTGTGTCACAATATGCAGTTTACATTGCTCACAGACCCTCGATTCACGATGACGCCAACTTTCTCGACTACTGTTCTTGCGACGACTATCATTCAGGAATTGGTTCCACAGCTCATTCTTTCACCGATGTCTTTGTGTATGTGTTTTAGCTCGTTAATTAGCGTAGAGACGAGTCTTCTGCTATTCTCGGGCACAGGTTCTCCAAGGTAGTCGACGCTCCGGGTGTCATTAGAAAAGAGTTGAGCACTGTCACACTCCACTGCTTTTCGACAGTCCTGTTGTGTATTTGATAACACAATCGACAATCCGGGTGTGAACCAAAAGAGGATACCACCATTCTCATCGGTGGATGAAATGGGATGAAGAAACCCGGATACTCTTCATCACATTGCTACACCGTATTTACCATAACAAATGCTTAAATATCACTTTACGTAAATAGAGCATCAAAACAAGCTGAAACCATGTATTATATTAACATGGTACTAACTATAGTCGATTCGAACCACTGCTTTACAGTTCACTGACTGCCGTGGATGCAGGCTTTTCCCACGTGGCGGGGTAAAACTTAATGATCTATTCTCCCTCGCAAGGCCACGTGAACCAATCAGAAATGGACATTCTTTGATGGGGTAGGAAATAATGTGCCCTGTACGTTCTTATCAACCTTGATCTTTCAGGTACACTTCATCAGTTGTGTACAAATACTGGTCTAGAATAATGTTTCAAACACTTTAATACGTACTGATGCAGGGGCTCCATATATGTTCTTGTTTACGTCCCGCTCGTCAAACGTCAGAATAAATTTACAGGTATCAAAGCAGACTCACTCGCTGGGCCACTAGCAATAAAAAAAACCAAACAAAGCAAAAACAGATAAATCAATTAATTTAAACAAATAGATGGAATACTAAAAAACACCTAAATATTAGTATGCACGCCCCATTTAAAGAGATAGAGCGCTAAAGTGGCAAGATTCAAACTCAAAACTATTCAATCGTATTTTACTCGATAAATCAAAATGGTCTCAATGTCATAATGTGGGTAGTTACAGATATTTTACATGTTTATGTACGATTTATTTAGCAAAGCCAGAAAAATCCCCGACAATCCCCGCTTCTCCTCAGTATGTGGGTTTGTGAGAATGAGGGTACTCCCTACAAGGCTCACTCCCATTAGTTAACAAGGCGTCCTCCCATTTTATGTATTTTTTACTCGATAGGTACGAAAAATTAATTAGGCGATGTGGGTATGTCATGACTGGTTGATTTCTCAGGATTAGGTGAACTGGGCATGGCAGAGTCGATATACTATGATCATAGGGGATTTAGCAACCATGTTGGAGTGAAGGAATGACAAAACTCTGTGATAGATTAATGAGTGTCTTTTTTAAGCATTATGAAAATGGGAATGGTAAATTAACACAAAATGCCCTAGACCTGTCCAGCGTGTCATATATATATATATATATATATATATATATATATATATATATATATATATATTTATCAATAAGACATAAAAATACTCTTATGATTATGTATAACATCACATTTTAATAAAAAGATCCATGCGTTGAGCTTGTTAGATGTTTTAAGATTAATGGAAGAGGTAGAGAAGGACACCCCCACTTGGGAACTTGGGAGCAGAGAGACGCCACGGTTCAGTGGTTACAGCTATAGGGCCTTCTGTGCTCTCTGCTGAATATATTAAGGATGGTGATGTAGATGAAGGTTAAGCAGGAAATGTGGGTATACTACGTCAACAGGCAGCTGTGCAGTCAACCAGATAGTTTGTTGTTTTAACCTGTCTGACAATTGTTACGTCTGACCAGGGAGACAATAACAAGCTGATGTTAACACATGTGATCTAACGATAGTTTTGCGTTCTTTAGCATGTTTTGGAAGGGATGGCCGTAGTGTATCATTTATTCTTTCATTCATTCACATATGTACTTCTTTCTTTTATTATTCCTTTCTCATTCATTTACATATGCACTTCTTTCTTTTATCATTTCTTTCATTCATTCACATATACTTCTTGCTCTTCATTCATTCATTCATTCATTCATTGTAAGATTTCGACTGATACAGTAAACTGGCTGAAGTACTGTTAAACGCAGCCTAAGTTGCGATGGAGACGAATCAGGTCACTGTGTGCATTGGAGCACGAGGAGGCGCATACTAATTAGTACAAATGGTAAAGAAAACAAGCGAGTGACCTACCCCTGTTGTAGATAATTTCTGGTCTGACAAATAGGAGAATACCCCATAAAACCTCGGACGAAGAAAAGCCGGGACGGGCAAACGGGAATTACTAAAATGGAGACCACACTATTAAAACGAAACATGCTAAACTGGGTAGGTACACTTAAAACTACTAGGTAGGTACATTTGGTGAATGTCCGTGGAATTGACAAGACATATTTCAATACAGTTTAAAGATCTCACAACAGCGTTTATTAATGTGTCCCAGTATAGTCACTGGAGTTTGGTCACTCTTGATTAGGGCTTTCACAAATAACTTCAACTTCATAGATATAGGTTGAATTTTGTTATATTTATAGAATACCTAAATTCAAAAGAATCTCAAGGCTTAGTATTCTAAGTGTACTGTATATGTTGCTGGAAGTAAAGGGCTTCAACAACCCATGCTTGCCATAAAAGGCGACTATGCGTGTCGTAAGAGGCAACCAACGGGATCGGGTGGTCAGGCTCGCTGACTTGGTTGACACATGTCATCAGTTCCCAATTGTGCAGGTCGATGCTCATGCTGTTGATCACTGGATTGTCTGATCCAAACTCGATTATCTACAAACCGCCTCCATATTGCTGGGATATTGCTGAGTGCGACATAAAACTAAACTCACGAAATTAAACTGAATTGTCATTACAATTTCATCTATTTTTAAACCATATGTTTGCAAAATAAAGAAAACAAGCAAACGAAAATATTTTCGTCCACGAGCGAGATTAGTCGAATTAAGAACGGATTGATTTAATTTTTTTGTCATGATACTTATAAATACACTTTCATTCATATATTTACAACCTCCAAGACAATAAAAAAAAACAATGAAAATTTAAGTGGAAGTCCAGATTCTTGTACTTGTTACAAATTAGCAGCATTAAGTCAAAATGAGTTGAATTTTGTGCCATGATACTTACAAATCGTCATTCATTTACAACCCCTAAAACACAGGAAAAGATGTATTTGGAGTAAAAAGGAAATATTCTCGCTCATGGGCCCAATGTTTTTCGCCCATGGGCATTCATTTACACCTCCAAACCACAGGAAAAGATGTATTTTGAGTGAAGGCAAATATTCTCGCCCATGGGCCAAAATGTCGTTCTCCCATGGGCGAGAGTTTTCAAAATTGCTCTCATTTAGAGGAATTAAGTCAAAATGAGTTGAAATTTCTGTCATGATACTCATAAATGTACTTTCATTCATTTACATCCTCCAAATATTGGAAAAGATGTGTTTGGGGTAAAAGGAAATATTCTCGCCCATGAGCCAAAATGTTTTCGCCCATGGGTGAGATTTTGTTACATAGCTCTAAATTAACGGAATCGATTCAAAATGAGTTGAATTTTGTGACATGATACTTATGAACATACTTTCATCCATTCACAACCTCCAAAACATGTGAAAAGGTGTATTTTGAGTAAAAGTAAATATTCTCACCCATGGGCCAAATGGTTTTCGCCCATGGGCGAGGCGTTTTGAAAAATCACTCTAAATTAGCCGAATTAAGTCAAACTAAGCTTAATTTCGTGTCAAGACACTAATAAATACACGTTCATTTATTGTAAAACTGCAAAGCCTGAAAAAAAACCATGTAGTTTCAATGAAATTAATTATTCTCGTCCATGGGCCAATACGTTTTTCACCCATGGGCGAGATTTTTTAAAATCGCTGTCACTTTGCAGAGTCAAGTCACAACAAGCTGAAATTTGTGTCATGATACTTATCAACATTTTTTCATTCATTTACAACCTCCAAAACATGTATTCTGGATGAAATTAAACACTTTCGCCCATGGGCCTGCCCATGGGCCTACCCATTGGTCACTGTTCGGCCATGGGCGTGCCCATGGGCGAACGAGTTTAAATTTTGAGTTTTCGAAAAAATTATTTTTCATTTTTTCATCCTTAGCACACATACATAACAGCTGCCTGTTTAATTTTGCGAAATCCCTTGTGAGAGAGTGGCCACAGTGCTGAGAGTTTCTGGACTTTTGTGAGTCCAGAATTAAATTGTGACGTGTTATTAATTATCATAATTAAGTTCATGTTGTGAACTCGTGTTGTGAACTCATGTTGTGAATTAATATCATTTGAAAACACACACTATCCATGGGTACAAAATTATATTAGTGTATTTATGCCATTTTGGTTTGTGCAAATTTGGTGTCATGCGCTTAAATACATACTTTAACATTGACTTACTATCAAGTTCCCAATTCGTGATATTATTTCGCATTTACATTCTCGCAAGTTTAAAATCATTTAAATATATTTTATATCTGTGAGATCTAACTTTGAATATCCCGACCCACCTGAAAAATACGTGATGCTGGAGATATTATGGTGCCAAAAGCAGTCGTAGATCTGGGTTTCAAGATCTAATAGTGCGCAGCTTTCCTTCAACATTCAGTCGGCGTTTTATTACCATCAGATCTTTTTTGTTTTTATGGAATTGTCCTCCTTGGTAGATACAGGTATCTACTATTTCCTGGAGCATTTTATCTAATCCATTTTGGATAATTCAGCTGGTCCGCCTCCAAACATTAAAACATGGGTTTCACGTGTATTTATGTTAGGTTTCGAGTTAGTTTAGATAGATTTCTATACATATCTGGGTGATGGTGTACTCCCCCGGGGGTTCCTCTCAGGAATAAAGTCTAGGATTCTTACAGTGTGACATCAAATGTTTCCAGGCTCTGACATCATCATCGTCATCATCATCATCATCATCATCATCATCATCATCATCTATTTCTATTTCTTTCCCCTTTTCTTACCAAAATGGTTTTGATTTTCATCTCACCTCGTCTTTGAGGTGAGGATTAAAACATTTTCATAACTTAGGATTTTGTAGCAATTTGGTAGAGTCTAAGGACTTATTTTGCACATGCATTGAGCTTGTGAGCTATTCCTTGATTGTTGTTCTCTGTCATACAAACAGCGCCCGCCGTGTTGGTCGCTGAGCAAAAATACTCATCTCAGTTTCGTTCTGTCACAATACCCCCGCGATGTTACAGCGGGGGACACCAAAAAGTGACTCCACACGTTGTTTTCGTGTGGAACTGGACCCAGATCTGCCACATGACGAGCGAACGTTTCAACAACTGGGCGACCCCGCCACCCGAGTACGTAGCAGAGACGTGTGGAAAGTAATGAATTACACTTCATTAAATCACATGCTCCCTGATCGAGCACCGTATGTAAACAAGTGAAGAGACTTGTGACAGCTGTGATTGGAGGAGATAGTGTAAGTTGCTTTGTTATGATAGAAGCACAAGTCATACAACCAGTAATTAAAACTGACCACAGCTTTACGTATTTGGTGCTGTCATTTTTATCACCCTGACTTATATGTACAGATATTTCCAAGCACATTCCAGACAAGGGGTTGATGTGTTCAGTTTCCTGTGCTCGGAAAGCTAGCAGGACAAGGTGTCCAGAAATTGTGTTTTATTGTACACAATATGTACAAGGAATGGTTGTTGACAGCCTGTATAAATATATATATTATATATATGGTTACCGTAGAAGTCTGTGTGGAAACATTTGGTGTTGTATAAACTAATATGAAAACACCAAACTAAACATTGACATTGAGCAGTTATACCTGACTGATCAGAAGGCAAATGGTGTATAAGTGGGGGTGTTCGGGCGACGGCGAGAAGCGAGACTCAACGGTGTCCGTAACGGCATAGACAGGACATGCAGTCAGTGCCAACAGTTATTCATTCACAAAGTGGGCATTTACTGAAAGTACGAATATATTCCCTGAACATTAGAATTTCATTTGATGAAAGAGAGTGAGTTTAGTTTTACGCCACATTCAGCAATATTCCAGCAATATGGCGGCGGTCTGTAAATAATCGAGTCTGGACAAGATAATCCAGTGATCAACAAAATGAGCATCGACCTGCGCAATTGGGAACCGATGACATGTGGTCAACCAAGTTAGCGAGTCTGACCTCCCGTTAGTCGCCTCCTACGACAAGAGTATAGTAGGCATGGGTTGCTAAGGGCCTATTCTACCCCGGGTCTTCGCGGATATCATATGGTAAAATATGTTGTGAAATATGTGTAACTTTGATATAGAAACACATATAAATGTGACTTCAAGTGGGATATCTCGGAGTTTCATCCTCACTGACTTTGTTTATGCTATGTACATAAAATCGAGTTTGGACCAGCCAATCCAGTGATCAACAGCATGAGCACTGATCTAGGTAAATGGGATACGAAGGCGTGTGTCAACCAAGTCAGCGAACCTGACCACTGACCACCCGATCTCGTTAGTCGCCTCTAACAAGCATGGAGATGATGATGATGATATTAATTGAAAAATGTATAACACACCTATCTCAGCCGTACCATACATCAAACACGTGGCCACAGGCTGAACTGGCCATAGTGACAGACTACGTGTCATTGCACGTGCTGCATGAACGTCACACCCAGAACGAACGCAGTATTGGTGGATTTCATTTTCTAATTTGCCATCACTACAGGCGTGTATAGCCGTGTTGTCAGTCGTCTCTTTACAATTTTAATACACTTGGGTATTATACAGGTAATTACAGAGGTAATTAAATATACATGTATTGTGATTGACTAACCGAAGTGAGCGTGGTTATCAGACACCTGGAAAAGTGATGTGAAACAAAAGAAAAGTTATTTTATGTGGCCTTACACAAATTGCGCGAAACCCTAAGATCGAAGAAATAAAATGTGCAAAGAATCAGGCAAGGAACACTGTCAGTAATTTTATGTCATGAAAACTTTCATTTGGTACCTGCTTATTTTACAATGCTGATCTCGAACCAAATACAAGCACTTATTCCTATAATGCTAAGGCTGCACCGTTTTATCGTCCCGTGCTGATTCTGTGTACAAAGATCGCCCGGCTGAAGGCGACAATGATTTATGACATCGGTGGATCCATAGCAGACACAATAAGTAATGTGTGAAAGTGGTCAAACCTTACTGGTTAAATCTGGGATTCCACCTTCCTTGTAAAGTACAGATATTAATACCTTTGTTAGGTTGAGTCCCATTTGGGATTTGTACCCACACCTTCAGGATCACGCACCTAACCCGCGACGGCCCAGCGGGACTCAAACCAACGGAGAAAGGAGAATCTGTACTTACTGCAAAAGTGTAATCCCAAATATAACATTACAAGCAAAGCACATATGGGATTCGAACCCACTATAACAGATTACATGCAATCTCCAGTATAGGAGACACTACAACTAAAGTCACATATACACGTCCTCCATCATCAAGAACAGATGTGTTTAAGGTTAAAACAATTTATTAATTCAAGATATAAATTTTCAGCATTAAAAATCAAAACAAATGCTTTTAAAACGTGGCATTAAAATCCAAACGTATAACAATTTTAAAAGTTCATGAACACAAGCCACTTTCGTCAAACAAACACTTTTGGACCGAGTTGACGTTTGACATATCTTCGCAAGCAAGCGCGCGTCCGTGGGGTCGTTTAATGTCAGTTCATTACTATTGCACAGTTGTTGCAGGGCCTGCTATCAAACCGAGAAATATATGGGTATCACAGAAATTCTTCATAGATGTTTCTTCCGTGGAATCTGCTGGCAAACGCTCACAAGTGTTCAGTTTATAAATTCTTCTGTATCTCGAGTTTGAATGGATAGGTCGAATCAGTTGAGTCGAGTTCGCTTGTCACCGTGAATCATTTCACGGAAAACACGTGCAACTTGCGGATTTCGAGTTTGTGGACATCGAACGTTGTTCAGGGACACTTCGATGCAAGTCACTTCGGTTGAGTAAAATCTTCAGCTTTCTCGTAACGTCCATCAATCTGAACACTTCTTCTCCGAACAGGATATGATGGAACATCATCTTGACTACTCGCATCTCCGCCAAGCAGCAGACCATTGCTGTCGTCACTACCACTTAGGTCTCCCATGTTCAGATTAGCTGGCAGAACGATCGACATGTTGAGAACTGTAGACACGCGAGCTACCTACTCTAGCCAAATAGTCGTGACTGAGTGAGGGCACAACTTCATTATATACCCTCCGACCACACCCCGGGAGATCTAATGTAGGTGTGGCCAATATTGCCGACCAATCACCACGTATTACTCACCTGTCGACGTGGAGACTTCGAGTTATTGATTGGTTAGGATGTGTGGTCACGCTGCATGTTGTCATGTTTCACCATGAGGAGAGAGAAATTGTGCGTGTGACGAGAGCAGGAGCGTGATTGGCCATTTTCATGTGATGACATCGGTAATGATTTGAACGCTGTGGTCCGTAGCTAGTCCGCTGTTACATTGAAACCGACTCATTGAGGCTCTGAACACGTGGGCGGTCCGGCGTCGGGAACCTGTCTTGCTTGGATACTCACCCGGTATCACGTGTATTCCTGGTACCTGATCATGAGGCGTTACTATTAAAGTTATAGAGATATGTGCAGGGTTGTCTACAAAATCAAAGAAAATACCTAATAATCAATACGTATTGTATTCTATTTGTGTAACGTAAATGATAAGGGTTTATCAAACGACGCGTTTCTCTTCCTTGCATCGTTGCGGTGGGTAGCCAGGAGGTTTAATGGTTCTCTCATCACGCCAAAGATCTGTGTTCGATTCCCCACGAGCACATCCCCCATATATCTGACTGTAATCCCCCATATATCTGACTGTATTTACAGTAAAGACGATTGCCCGGAAACACAAACCATAGGTACAATATGTGAAGCCCATCTCTCATGCCCCCTGTCATGATATTCCTGGAATATTCCTTACAAAGGCGTAAAAATAAATTCTCACCCTCTACAAAATACTTTTTGTCTTTCTGAGTGTCTTTCTGAGTGCCGAGCTGTGCTTGCATCACTAGCTCCACTCAAGACCACGTGGCGCTGGAGAGACAATGGTTACTGCGGCATGTAAGGACATTCTCTCTTCATCCTATCATCCACATAACAGATATCTTTATTAGGAAGTGAGGGTTTACCTATTGGAAGTAGCTGTCCATCATCACAAGTTGGGAAAGATTCAGAATCAATTCCATGCGAAACTCTTGACTTCCAAACACAAGCTTTAAGTGTCAGAAGTGCCATAAAATCTTGCCACACTGTGGCTTACCTCGCTTCAATTACGACACTTGCTTCATCACGTGTTTCTGTTCATCAAAGTCGGGGAAGAGAAGGTCGACCCCTTGAACCGCCCCTCCACACCTCTGGATCCGTCCACGCTGTGATATCCCACCAAGATACCATTACACTGTTACACGTGGACATTGTCTAACCTGAAAATCAACCACCCCCTCCACTACTACAAGTGGACATTGTTTAACCTTGATACTCCACCAAGATACCATTACACTGTTACAAGTGGACATTGTGTAACCTTGATACACAACCAAGATACCATTAGACTGTTACAAGTGGACATTGTTTAACCTTGAAACCCCACCAAGATCCCATCAGACTATTACAAGTGGACATTGTTTAACCTTGATACCCCACCAAGATACCATTACACTGTTACAAGTGGACATTGTTTAACCTGAATATCAACCACCCCCTCCACTATCACAAGTGGACATTGTTTAACCTTGATACTCCACCAAGATACCATTACACTGTTACAAGTGGACATTGTGTAACCTTGATACACAACCAAGATACCATTAGACTGTTACAAGTGGACGTTGTTTAACCTTGAAACCCCACCAAGATCCCATTAGACTATTACAAGTGGACATTGTTTAACCTTGATACCCCACCAAGATACCATTACACTGTTACAAGTGGACATTGTTTAACCTGAATATCAACCACCCCCTCCACTATTACAAGTGGACATTGTTTAACCTTGATACTCCACCAAGATACCATTACACTGTTACAAGTGGGCATTGTGTAACCTTGATACACCACCAAGATACCATTAGACTGTTACAAGTGGACATTGTTTAACCTTGATACCCCACCAAGATCCCATTAGACTATTACAAGTGGACATTGTTCAACCTTGATACCCCACCAAGATACCATTACACTGTTACAAGTGGACATTGTTTAACCTGAATATCAACCACCCCCTCCACTATTACAAGTGGACATTGTTTAACCTTGATACTCCACCAAGATACCATTACACTGTTACAAGTGGACATTGTTTAACCTTGATACCCCAACAAGATCCCATTAGACTGTTACAAGTGGACATTGTGTCACCTTGATACCCCACCAAGATACCATTACACTGTTATAAGTGGACATTGTTTAACCTTAATACCCCACCAAGATACAATTACACTGTTACAAGTGGACATTGTTTAACCTTGATACCCCACCAAGATACCATTACACTGTAACAAGTACACATTGTGTCACCTTGATACCCTACCAAGATACCATTACACTGTTACAAGTGGACATTGTGTAACCTTGATACCCCACCAAGATACCATTACACTGTTGCAAGTGGACATTGTGTGACCTTGATACTCCACCAAGATACCATTTCACTGTTACAAGTGGACATTGTTTAACCTTGATACCCCACCAAGATACAATTACACTGTTACAAGTGGACATTGTGTCACCTTGATACCCCACCAAGATCCCATTACACTGTTACAAGTGGACATTGTGTAACCTTGATACCCTTTCAAGATCCCATTACACTGTTACAAGTGGACATTGTTTAACCTTGATACCCCACCAAGATCCCTTTACACTGTTACAAGTGGACATTGTGTAACCTTGATACCCCACCAAGATACCATTACACTGTTACAAGTGGACATTGTGTCACCTTGATACCCCACCAAGATCCCATTACACTGTTACAAGTGGACATTGTTTAATCTTGATACTCCACCAAGATACCACTACACTGTTACAAGTGGACATTGTGTCACTTTGATACCCCACCAAGATACCATTACACTGTTACAAGTGGACATTGTTTAGCCTGAATATCAACCACCCCCTCCACTATTACAAGTGGACATTGTTTAACCTTGATACTCCACCAAGATACCATTACACTGTTACAAGTGGACATTGTGTAACCTTGATACACCACCAAGATACCATTAGACTGTTACAAGTGGACATTGTTTAACCTTGATACCCCACCAAGATCCCATTAGACTATTACAAGTGGACATTGTTTAACCTTGATACCCCACCAAGATACCATTACACTGTTACAAGTGGACATTGTTTAACCTGAATATCAACCACCCCCTCCACTATTACAAGTGGACATTGTTTAACCTTGATACTCCACCAAGCTACCATTACACTGTTACAAGTGGACATTGTTTAACCTTGATACCCCAACAAGAGCCCATTAGACTGTTACAAGTGGACATTGTGTAACCTTGATGCCCCACCAAGATACCATTACACTGTTATAAGTGGACATTGTTTAACCTTAATACCCCACCAAGATACCATTACACTGTTACAAGTACACATTGTGTCACCTTGATACCCCACCAAGATACCATTACACTGTAACAAGTACACATTGTGTCACCTTGATACCCTACCAAGATACCATTACACTGTTACAAGTGGACATTGTGTAACCTTGATACCCCACCAAGATACCATTACACTGTTACAAGTGGACATCGTCTAACATTGATACCTTACCAAGATACAATTACACTGTTACAAGTGGACATTGTTTAACCTTGATACTCCACCAAGATACCATAACACTTTTTCAAGTGGACATTGTGTCACCTTGATGCCCCACCAAGATCCCATTACACTGTTACAAGTGGACATTGTTTAACCTTGATACCCTTTCAAGATCCCATTACACTGTTACACGTGGACATTGTTTAACCTTGATACCCCACCAAGATCCCATTACACTGTTACAAGTGGACATTGTGTAACCTTGATACCCCACCAAGATACCATTACACTGTTACAAGTGGACATTGTGTCACCTTGATACCCCACCAAGATCCCATTACACTGTTGTAAGTGGACATTGTTTAACCTTGATACCCCACCAAGATACCATTACACTGTTACAAGTGGACACTGTGTAACGTTGATACCCCACCAAGATACCATTACACTGTTACAAGTGGACATCGTCTAACATTGATACCCCACCAAGATACAATTACACTGTTACAAGTGGACATTGTTTAACCTTGATACCCCACCAAGATACCATAACACTGTTACAAGTGGACACTGTGCAACTTTGATACCCTACCAAGATACCATTACACTGTTACAAGTGGACTTTGTTTAACCTTGATACCCCACCAAGATACCATTTCACTGTTACAAGTGGACATTGTGTAACCTTGATACCCTACCAACATACCATTACACTGTTACAAGTGGACATCGTCTAACATTGATACCTTACCAAGATACAATTACACTGTTACAAGTGGACATTGTTTAACCTTGATACTCCACCAAGATACCATAACACTTTTTTCAAGTGGACACTGTGTAACCTTGATACCCTACCAAGATACCATTACACTGTTACAAGTGGACTTTGTTTAACCTTGATACCCCACCAAGATACCATTTCACTGTTACAAGTGGACATTGTTTAACCTTGATACACCACCAAGATAACATTACACTGTTACAAGTGGACATTGTGTAACCTTGATACGCCACCAAGATACCATTTCACTGTTGGAACTGGACATTGTGTAAACTTGATACCCCACCAACATACCATTACACTGTTACAAGTGGACTTTGTTTAACCAGGCGACAGACGGGCATAATGTGCTGATCTGTCTCCAGTTCAGCCAATATTATAAAGCTGAATGCGAACGAAGCTTGTCTAGACAGCTGCCAAACAATCTTTCTATTTACGGAGCATATATAATCAGATCAAATAGCAGGTGAGACAACAGACAACCTTGCTGAAACCCACGCTCGAAACCACAAAGTTTGTCTGGGAGTTGTTTAACGCTGCACTCAGCAATAGTCCGGTCTGACAATCACCAGGCTTGGGCTAGACATTCCAGTGATCAATAGCACGAGCATCGACCTACGCAATTGGGATACGATGACATGAGTCAACCAAGTCAGCGATCCTGATCACCCTATATCGTTAGCCCATATGGAAGTAGGTATTTAAATAAGCCTCTACAGCAATGAACCTGTTTGTAAACATGCAATCTAGCATCTTTCCGTTTACATTGTACGATTATACAAACTTGTTTACAGAGCAATACAATTGGATTTCCTTCCTCTCCTCTTTGGAGCCTCTTTGATTGTTATGTAAAGGATCGATTCCGCAAATTCATTTAGACTCCCACTGTAGCTATAGCGGGTACTAGTAAACGTTATACCTCGACACGATTACCTGGACACGGTTACCTAGACACTGTTACCAGAACACGGTTACCTAGACACAGTTACCTGGACCTGGTTACCTAGACACAGGTAACTGGACACCATTAGCTGGACACCGTCATCTGGACGCGGTTACCTAGACACGGTTACCTGGACACCGTTACCTGGACACGGTTACCTGGACGCGGTTACCTAGACACGGTTGCCTGGGCACCTTTTTCTGGACACGGTTACCTGGACACCGTTACCTAGACACAGTTACCTGGACACCATTAGCTGGACACCGTCACCTGGACACCGTCACCTGGGCGCGGTTACCTAGACACGGTTACCTGGACACCGTTACCTGGACACAGTCACCTGGACACGGTTACTTGGACACGGTCACCTGGTCACGGTTACCCTGAGTCGGTTTTGGAAAACAGTGAGACAAGCATGATCATAACCCAAGCTAAACGCTGGAGTCATTGGCAAGAGGGGACACACTATTTGCAGTCTGGTAATCATCTGATTGCGTGAGTGAGTTCACATTTTACGCCGCATCGGCATTATTTAGCGATGAGATCACGTCTGCGCACAATTGTATTTTAAGGACAAAAACACTGAAAACTATTATAACGCGGACCGTCACGGGTTGTTATGACGTTTATGGACTGGTAATGTTGTTTAACAAAGGTCAAAGCCGTTCACATAACTTCGGTCGCGGCAGTGAAAATGGAACTGTTGTCAGGGTTATTTCAGGAGGCCTATCACCCACTGGTAACATGCATCCGTCGGTGAGAATAGATCTAAGGGTGTTTTACATGCAGCGTAACTGGTTGTATTAATGTTGGAGATTGTCTCCATATTTCCTCCAGCAAGCATATTTCGTCACCCTTTCATAATATTGCCCAAGAACGTTCGTTGTTTCTCTCGGGTGGTAGTTCAGGGTGGTGGACAGGAAGACAAGACTTGTCGGTAGAGTTGGAGACTGCAGCAGTCATGCCTCTTTTAGTGGTTGGAGCATAATGGTTGAACAGGTTGATTATAAATATGTGACAGACCCAGTGGCCAACGTTCCCAATATGGAGACCCGCTCTGTCACCTACACACACAGGCAGTAGAGGGCGAACGGCCTTGGCCGACACCCCGACTAGCCTCACATTCCGCCCGCTCCTGTGATCTCGTCTCTCTGGCTCATCTCCCCGATTGGTCTCTCTGACTGATCATATTAGTCAGGTTTTATACACAAGGACATTAGGGCACGTTGCGCAAGGTTACTGACCGATGCACATGCACATATATACGCAAGATCTGCTGACGTTAGGCGTCCTGCCCGGAGGGGGCGTCATGATAGGAGGGGATACACCGAATGTTTGCTGAATACATTACATAGACAAGGGGGTGGAATTTAGGTGCACTTTGGGCATATATTGAAACAAACAGGTCGTCTTAATAAACAGAGTTTTAAAAAAACTTATTAAAATGATTTATATGTAAGTTTGATCTGAAAGGTCTCATAACGTTTGCGCACAAAAAGACAGATGCATCTTCATTGTTTGTCCAAGGGGGTTGACAGCACGTGGCAACATCGTAATTCTGCACATTATTTGTTCTTGTTCTTGAAATTTGTTGTATTGTATGAGTGATATTAGGTTCTGTCTAATTACACTACTTTGGAATAAGGATCATCTCGGACACAACATTGCACCACCATTAAATCCTGACAAAATCGATTTATTCCCTTATTTGGCAGTCCCACTTTTGGCAGTCAGTTGTCCCGGTTTGGGACTGACGCCTCACAATTAAAACTTTGACACCTAGTAACTTAATCAACTCAGTGTAGAGTGAAGAAGAGAACAGAATAACAGGGAACTTTACTGGTGATGATTCTTGTAGTAATGATATCAACAACACTATGGTAAAGAGCGTGGGGGTGGTCCTTGAACCTTACTGTGCCATCAGTAGGCATCGTCAGAGTCGCAAGACATTTTTTCCATACAGCCTGGCACCAGCATGGTAACTGTGCCGTTCTTGTTCGCATTCCGTCTGAGATAGCCATAGCCATGCAGGAGCATGTCGGCACCTTTCATTCTTCCATCCAGGATCTGTTCTTTCTCTTCTAGTGAGTTAGCATAGGTCTAACAAGAAATTCAGTTTCAAATCTGTATATTCTCTACCTAAAAACACCCTTCTTTTCTAGCATGTGAGGTGAACCTCCCTCTTTCATATACACGGCAAATTACTTCTCTACCCCCTTTACTTTTCTGCATAATCACCCTACGCTAGTCTCCACTCTACGCAGTGCGATACAACACATGCATGATTCAGTGCAGCACAGACTGCCAGAAATGGGAAGTCACCTACAAATTCTATTGTCAGACATGGCACCGTCTTGCAGTCATATTGGATTGATATCGTCATAAGAAACTTGAATATAGAATTGCCCTGGGCATTTTGAAAATGGTTTTCATTTAACACCATACGCCGTTTGAATCCTGATCAGTTTCTAGAAACATCACTGCAGGGGACACCTGAAATGAGCTTCAACCATTGTGCCTAAGTGCAGAATCGAACCTGTATCTTTAGCTTTATCCACCCTGGCCTGAAATGCCGCTTCTGCCAGGGGTTTTCACTTGCATCCTCAAACCATCCAAGTAAAGACTATCAATCGTCATCCGCGCAGAATATAGTAAATTGAATTGTATTGAAGGCATCTGAATAAGCATTACTTCTGTTACGAATTGTGTTACACTTGAACTTTCACAGCGGCCAAGAGTTCAGCACTGACAGTCTTCCCTGTATATGAAGGGAAGTTTGGTTATTTTTACCCAGTGTGTTTGGTGGAAGACCTAATACTGTGGACTGCAGAGATCGGGTCAGTGATATGTGGTTGCAAATCCTGGCAGCTATGCCCCGCTGTGTTGAGGTTGCAGATTACATCACAACCAACTTGATGGAAACCACCAAGAAGGACCGGAAACCACGATCTCGATGGCCCAAGAACGAATAACAACTTGGAAAGATGGCATGAAGAAGATCATTGGGAAAGCAGACCCGAACGTCTTCGAGTTGATCCGCTTCCTGGCAGAGGAGCAAGTGTAGACTGAATGCAGTACCTAGTGCAGTATGAGGCCGGTCAGCGTCTTCCTCCCAAGAAGGAATACTCCTGTTAGGAGAGAGTATTTTCTGTAAATTGTTTTATTAATTACGCAATAATTAGCATTGGGTCACAACGCTTATTGTTTTGAATGAGAATTATGATGGGGCACATTTCGTATCATAAATGTTCAGCGGTATTCGTATTTTGGCAGCAGGCTTTCCGAAAGTGCTTTAGAGTTACCTCCTCTTGAGTTTATGTTTCGATTAATTGTTGACTTCCGGGAGACTTCTAGAGCATTCCACGTTAGCCGCGATGGTCATATGTGCTCGACCATTCAGGAAATTACTGAATGTATATATAAAGGTTAGTTACCGTGTTCGGAAATACACGAAAATACACACAGATAACTAGAGTACATAACTCTGCATCTCCGTCAACGCTTGATCTACATAACTGCTGCCTGACCGCTGGCCGTGTTACATTTTGCATATCTGTTTTTCAACTCTCACATCAAGACTTCGGTGAGCTGACATTATGATTGTGACCCACAACTGTAGATTCGACTCATTTGCATTGTATGTGACTCTCTTGTGACTTCTTTTATCTTGGTTTTGTTTTGCTGAATACAATATTGTAGATATCAGACTTCTCAGTGTTGTATTTTGCTGGTTCTGAGGATGCCGTTGCCTTTTGTCACGGCAAAATTTTTAACCAACAACACTCCAACCTACAAGAAAGATACGTGACCACCAGGAACAGACTGAATCGTGGGAACATCAACGTTTTTTGTGTTTGCCGACAGTGTCATGTTTATCAAAAAATCGTTTCCTGATAATTTCACAATATAGTCATACCCGAAGTCCTACAATCATCCTCTCTGTGATGTGTTGCGTTAAGTAGGCCAGTAATGCATTCGCACGAAGTGGGTGTGCTTTTGTCTTCTACACGACACAAGGTGTCCACGTCCCGAGAATTCCCCGATAAATACATCCTCCCACGTCCCGAGAATTCCCCGATAAATACATCCTCCCACGTCCCGAGAATTCCCCGATAAATACATACTCCCACGTCCCGAGAATTCCCCGATAAATACATCCTCCCACGTCCCGAGAATTCCCCGATAAATACATCCTCCCACGTCCCGAGAATTCCCCGATAAATACATCCTCCCACGTCCCAAGAATTCCCCGATAAATACATCCTCCCACGTCCCGAGAATTCCCCGATAAATACATCCTCCCACGTCCCGAGAATTCCCCGATAAATACATCCTCCCACGTCCCGAGAATTCCCCGATAAATACATCCTCCCACGTGCGGTCCATATCAACGTTAACATGGGTGGTTCGACGGGACACCTTGCGTCATGCATGCCGATAGCTAGTATATTCTTCCTCTGCCAGGAGTTAAGTTAAGTTGCAAACTGCCGTTATGAAATTAAAACAAGCTCGTCGGGTGTGGGTAGTCAGGACACCTTTGATCATAACAAACAAACCGATAAAATGTAGAATTCGGAAACAACCCTTTTCAACATCCCTCCCACATATGCAGCAGAGGAACGCTGGGGTCCCACCCACAGGCAACCCAGACTGTCCTGGCTCTTCTCCGGAAAGCCATACCAAGTAGTCTTTGTCCTTTTCATTTTATCCTAAGTATAGTTTTTACAACCATCTTGCTC
Source organism: Haliotis asinina (assembly GCF_037392515.1). Lineage (NCBI taxonomy): Eukaryota > Metazoa > Mollusca > Gastropoda > Lepetellida > Haliotidae > Haliotis > Haliotis asinina. The sequence goes on from NC_090280.1 coordinate 3,325,620, forward strand.
CCTTGAGAAAATCTACTCCTCCACAGTCTACAAGTTGAAACACTTGTTAAATAACAAACGCCGTGGTGTAGACGTAGGGGTGATTTTCTGGAGCATCTCATTCAAATTGAGCAGTCTATGACCGACCATGGAAATCAAGGACAGATTTTGATTGGAAGGGAGAACTGTGGGATGCCATGGGTTATATTTAGTCTCCTGTGTCATGAGCTCAATCCATTCCAAGCAGCTCCTGTGCCTGTAAGCCTATCGGGTAGTGTTTCACTTTCCCCGTGGAACCACAAACTGTTGGAGCTCAAACCATTTCATCCCCAAATGTTAATCCGAAGGTCCAGTTGAATTCCAGAAGGTCATACGGAATTCAACTTCTGACACGTTTGATCATAACAAACAAACCGATAAAATGTAGAATTCGGAAACAACCCTTTTTTAACATCCCAGAGGATCCCTGGGGTCCCGAGACTTTCCCCCCCACACACACACACATACATATATACATGTATACATATATGTATATGTATATGTATATATATATGTATATGTATGTATGTGTGTATATATATAAATATACACACACACACACACACACATATATATATATATTATATATATATTATATTTTATATATATATATATATATATATATATATATATATATATATATATATATATATATATATATATATATATATATATATATATATATATATATATATATATATATATTAGGATTAAAGTACAGAATCTTGTATTTTGAATCCCACACTAGCCCCAGGAGTCGAACCCACACATCGCAAGCACACCAAACAGCCGTGGGAGACAAACATGACGAACGTGAAGGAAGGGAAAGTGTGAGTGTAAAAAACAACACCTGAATCCGGTCTTTGAATGTCATTTAGAAGTGAAAATACATAAGAATGAAGATTTTTATGGATATCAACTTCTTTATGAGAGAACACAACGTTTCGGAGTTAATGCTTACTCCTTCATCGGGTGATGAAGGAGTAAGCATTAACTCCGAAACGTTGTGTTCTCTCATAAAGAAGTTGATATCCATAAAAATCTTCATTCTTAAACACCTGAATCGTGCTAGACCGACACATCGCGGTGACAGAAACAAATTTCGCGATGTACTGCGTTCCTGTGCACAAGTTGCAAGTTACAGCTGATGATCTTGTGAATGTCGACAGTGACGAACCGACCGACGAAAGTCCTCTTGCTTTTCTATACAGCCAGTGCAAAAGGCTATGACTGATTTCTTCAAGCGAGCATAACTGCACGAACAGGTATGAGACATTGTATGCACTGATATTTGTGTATATGTACCGTAATCAATAAAGATTGTGTCTGATGCCTACTATGTTCGTTTCTTTGTACGTTTCTTTGTACATATGGCCCGTGATTCAGATATCCGAAAATTCGCTTATCCGGACAATTTCAATAAAAACACAAGTGTTCGGATAAACGGGGCACGACTTACTGGGCACCGTTAAGATCAACATACCTGCAGGAGGTAGATTTTATGTTAATCTCCATGGTTTATTAAAAAGGCCAAAGAGAGTCTTTCGAGGTTTGGCTTCTCCAATTACAACAGTTTCAGGAATAACCAATGTTTGTCGTAAGAGGTGACTAACGGGACCAGGTGGTCGGTGTTGCTGACTTGGTTGACACATGTCATGGTTTCTCCGTTGTCTAGATCCATGGTCATGCTATTGATCATTGGATTGTCTGGTCCAGACTCGATTATTTACAGACCGCCGCCATATAGCTGGAATATTGCTGGGTCGGGGCTGGGAAGGAGCGGTTGGGAGGGGCAAAAAATGTTCTCACGTTTTCCAAACAATGTGCTATGAAAAGTCTGCAAAATGCACAGCAATTATAGATCACAATGATTCAATGTTAGTGGTCATACAGAGACGGTCCAATTTGCACGTGATCACTGTCGGTTGCCAATCCTAGTTTCCTAGTTCTTTTTCTCCTGTATACCCACTAACACCTCAAGAAACAATCGTCACAAATGGAAAATGAAACCTGGACTTTCAGTGTGACGGAAGGAGCTCTACCCTCTGTGCTGCCCCCACCTTCCTGTGTGTTTGACTGCACGATCTCAGCCCGTGTGGTCCGGTGGATCGAGTGTCTGTCCGGAGAGACCAATACCATCCCGCGTCGCATCGAACACAAAGGGTTCTGTTTGTTGTTTAAAGCATCATGCGATATTCCAGGTATGTGGACTATGTATGTTGATCCTGGAGATCCGTACAGTGGTATAACGCTGTGGCACGCTTTACAATGGTGCTTCAAACACACCCAGGGATTATACTAAAGTAAATTAACTCTTTCATGATCATCAGATATTTTACAAACGACCACCGAGCTTACATCAAGTCTGATCTCATAAACGAGAAAACTTTAACGAAACTCTACTTTGATGACCTTTACTGACTTTAGTTTAAACTCCTGTACCAACTTGCTAAGAAGACCTTGAGAAAACGTTTAGAGAATTCAACTTTCTAAATAAGAAAATAGGCAAAACTACATTTCCTAGCGTGTATTAACCTTTGATGCACACGCAAGTAACTAAAGATCATTTGTTGTCTCTGTGCGTGTGACCTGAAATGTATTTCCAGCCTGAATGTTGAGGAGAGAGACTGAAGTCAATCAGTACTTGGTTTGTTTCTAAGAACCTAGTTCCTCTCTCTCGTTGGTAAAAGTCAACGGCACATTAACGGCTGTGTCAGCAACGTCATCACGTCGTCATAGTCTGGTCTTAATGAAGCTTGGCTTGACACACATATCTCTATATGTATATATAGACACCTGCTGTATATAGAAGGTGACTCACCTGGAATGTTAGATGATAGTTTTACACTGCAGTCCTTTCTATAGCAAAATCTGTTAACGATGTTAATGGTGCCATACTGGGATTTTCTGATGACTCGACAGTTTCTGTTCTATTCCACAATTCTGCATGAAGGTTATTCCTGTTTGCAGGTGTTTGCTGTACTGGTGTGTATGGATTACATATGTGTATGTGGTACAGGTGTTTGAAGTACATGTGTGCATGGACTACATATTTGTATGTGGTACACATGATTGCAGTACAGGTTTGCATGGATTACATATGTGTATCTGGTACAGGTGTTTGCAGTTCAGGTGTGCATGGATTACGTATGTGTATATGTACAGAGTTCGCGATACAGGTGTGTATTGAATACTCTGCATGTGACTCTGACTTCGGGTTCACCGATTCTTGAAAGGTCATATGTGGGTATATATATTGCTTCTTTTATCCCACCTTCTAGGTAAGACAGTATTTGGTTGAGCAATAGCACTATTCCACAAAATCCAAGCAATTTCCTAATTTGATATTCTTACATATCTGATTTCATTTGGTTGTGTGATTTGTTTAACAGGTGGGAACATATGATGTAGGCTTCTTCATTTGCAGTCTCAGCTATTTTTATAACTAAATTTACCAGACACTGAAGACAAGACGTACGACGATCAAGTAACTAGTGTGTTGGGGTGTTACCAGGCAAGAGAGTGGTGGCTGGTGATGTGTATGGCTGTTGCCGGCACAGGGACGTCATCCACGACTCCAACACCACTATGTCATCATATAGTGACGTCACTGACTGTAACACCACTGTGTCCCTATATAGCATCGACGACTGCAACACCACTGTGTCCCCATATAGTGACGTCATCGACAACTGCAACACCACTATGTCCCCATATAGTGACGTCATTGACAACTGCAACACCACTATGTCCCCATATAGTGACGTCATCGACAACTGCAACACCACTATGTCCCCATATAGTGACGTCATCAACTACTGGAACACCGCATTGTAAGTTCGGTACACAGGAAATGCAACAAATTTTCAATGACATTTAATCTGCAACATATCTGAACGTAAAATAAACACTACGTGCCCTAGCGCTTGGAAAGAATAAAATGATGACGTGTTTATTTCACGCCGATTTTTCCCTGTACATGCAGTGTAACCAGCCGCTCTACCGTCCATTACTGAGTTACCGAGGTCACCAGATCAGATGAGATCGTGCCCGGAGAGAATACTGTCGTATATAAGTCATGTAAGAATGGGAGAGCGTCTGATCCCTGGCCTTCTCTGAAAGGGAATCGACTAAAAATCAATTCGTATGACGTGTTGGAAACTCCATCTGAGAAATTCATAACAATAGTGTTACGTGACTGTAACACACGTCAGAGAATCACATGACACACACGTCAGAGAATCACATGACACACGCGTCAGAGAATCACATGACACACACGTCAGCGATGGCGTAAGGTTTCACACTTGAGACCGGATCGAATCTCAACTGTCTCTAGTGTGACGTCACCCACTTCTCTGAGTGAGTTGCGCATCGGGTCATTTTTCCATTAATGACAGGTAGGTTTTCCCATTCACTTTCACCTGTAACACAAGGAGTGAGTGAATGAGTGTTAACATATCAGCAGCCGTGTCCCTATTGCTAACGAGATTGCTTATAGTCTTGCCACATGTAAAGAAAACGCTGTAATAATAATACTGAAAGTAACGGAACTATAAATCACAACCCACACTGAGTGACCACCAGATCTTTCAGCGAGTCTTTGATGCAATAGCAAGCGGTGGGGTTCGATTCCCCACATGGGTACAACGCGGAAGCCAGTTTCTGGTGTCCTTCGCCCTGATATTGCTGGAATATAAGACGAGCTTACTCACTCACTGACTCACTCACTCACTCACTCACTCACCTCGTACATGCCATCCAGAAGTAGCATCTCCAGAAGGAATCTCCTGTCAACTTTAAACGGGAACATTTTATGCTTCTTTTCCCCGTCCCAAGTACCACTCATGTGAGTGTTTGTGATAAGCATGTTATTTTCATTTTCTCTTTCAGGAAAATTCTTTCTGCAGGAGAGATGCAGCACTGAGTCCCGTCCACACTTGACTATAAACGTCATCCTGGAACAAAAACAAGAAACTTTAAATGTGTTGCTGGTGGGAACTCCGATTAAGCTCGTCCGACTATGCCCCACCATTCCAAACAATACGTTGTATTAATATGTTTGTTATGTTTTGTAATTCCATATCCAAGACGAAAACAGCCTCCATTGTTTCTCCCAACAGTGGCGTTGGACACACAGCATTGAGCACTCACTAGTGATCTCCAGTCATCCGGCCTCGTATCGACAAGAATAGTCGACTCTGTCCACCACAAGGAAACGAAACCTCGAAGGGCATCTGGATCTTTTGCAAGACGACATGTTAGTTCCACCCACGGTACCTTTCCAAGGCATAGGCGGATTCCCCTCCCCTTTTGTTTTAAATGACTATTGAAATTCGAGTGAAAATGCAGTGTGCAACCCTCCTTTTCTCCATAAAGTGTCCCCTATCCCACCTCCTTCATAAGAAAGCTTACAAGATTGGTGATTACAAGAACTGTCAAAGCGACACTCCGTCAGGCGTCGATGAACACGTTGAGAACCATTACTGATGTTGAAGCCAGGACTTATCTCAAAACAGGCATCAAACCTGTATCTATAGCCTGAAGACATTGTAAGACCTCATGACGTGAGCACGGGATATTGCGGGTTGTTCATTCTGTTGCGAAACAGGTAAACCGGACGTGCGTGACATTGACGTCACTATTATCGTGCTGCACTTTTAGATGTCAAGGTCATTATGGGTAATCATATATGCTTCATGCACGATTCTGTAATCTTCATTTTGAAGAGATGTTATATCATTCACACTTATTTTATTTTCTGTAAATAATCAAGTGTGGACAAGTAGACTTGTAGGCAAAAGAAAGTGAACACTCTCATGAATAATCGATAAAATCAAAGCAAAACATACCGTGTTTTCAAGTAATAGTACATTTAATGAAGACAGCATTTGGGACAATGCACCAACTGTGTCTATGAGAAACTCTTCACAGATGAAGAGCACGTGTCATGTAATGGACAGAGGGGTGGGAACAGTTCACAGGTACAACAGTCAACCGTGGCATGACTCAAGTCATTTCAAGTCTCTGGTCCTGCATAAACATCTTTAGTAACAAGGGTGACCACCTCCAGCAGCAATACACCCCCAGACTCGCTGAAGTCGTCAGCCGACGAATAACGTCATTCGGAATCCTATTTCACTCCTTGGGAGCGTCTGCAACTTCTTGTTGGGTCACTGCGGGTGGTGGTCGTCTTCTCACCTGGCGATTCGGGTGATCCCACGGGTGCTCTGTGGGGTTTAAGTCCGATGAGCGTGCTCGCCATGGAAGAACTTGGATATTCTGGACGTTCAATAGGTTCTGCCCAATTCGCGCTGTGTGGGGTCTGGCGTTGTCCTGCTGCAAAACTGTTACCTGTTGTTGCTGGCGAAGAAATGGTATTCCAAAGAGTTGAAGAATGTCATCTCTGTATCCCTGAGCGTCCAGGTTTCCATGTATTAAGACCAATCGTATACGTTGATTCCCCCAAATTTCCCCCACACCATCACGCCTCCTCCAAAAGGATGTTCTTCTTGGACACAGTTCGGTGCTAGTCTTTCTCCCCTGCGACGGTATACTCGCACCCGGCCATCATTATGGAACGTGGTGAATCGAGGTTCATCTGTATAAACTTTTCAGTTTTGAAAATATCACCCAGTATTTTCAGAAATGACAACTTGACAACAAATATACAGATAACTTGGTGTTTTTAATACTTGATACATGAATGTATTTTTTACCAGCAAGAATTATATGGTTCATTAAGTCAGTATTGTTTCCGCCAATTAAGACTGTATATTTTGTCAGGGTAAATTTTTCTGTTGTTTTATTGTCAATATATTCTTTCAGTTTCAGCCAGAATGTTTTCACACATTCACATTCCCAATAAATATATATCAAATTTTCAGACACTAAGTTACAAAAAGAGCAAAGTTCATCATCAGCTAATTTCATTTTCAGTAATTCTTTTTTTGTGTATATAATATGACGAATAAATTTAAATTGAAAGTCATTAGTATCTTTTGTGCATCTTCTATATTCTTTAAAAATATGTTCCCATGGGATTACAGTGTCAAAGAGTTGTTGCCATTTTTCACATGTAGAAGGGAAATCTTCAGTACTTATAAGCTTATCATAGAAATATCTTGACCTCTTCGGTGCTGAAAGTAAACATATCAGTGATGTGCTGAGATAGTGATTATAAACAGTCAATAGATTATTTCTAATAGTATCTTTCCATTTTCTTGGTATATTTGAAAGAACCTGGTAGTAATCAAGAACTGTGCCTTTGATTTTGTAAGTTTTCTTAAGTTCATTAAATGACAAAATACCTTGATCACTACACAAGTCTCTTATAGAGTGAATACCCTTAAGATACCAATGTCTTATAATAAAATTACTATTTTGGAATTGATGGTTGAACCAAAGGGGTTCAGATAAGATTTGATCAATATCTGTAAAATCAGTTTTATGTGTTCTATAAAATATTCCCCATGCTGCCAACACATCTTTCCAGTAGGGATTCATTATTTTCACATAATTTTCAATGTTGGCTCCAAGCAGAAATATATCCTTGAATGGAAAGGTACTAGGGCTAGTGTTTCTATTTTGGAGATATTTATTTAATACTGACAGTTTTAATGAGTTTATGAATACCTCTACATTAACCACTCTGCCCCCCTTCTTCATATTTTCTAATAAGTGTTGTTCGCTTTATCTTATCGCGCTTATCATTCCAGATGAATTTATAAAATATATTGTTTAATTTATCAATGAATTCCTTTGGAGGATTTGTGAGTGAAGTGAATACATGCACCAATGATGAGAGTGCTAAAGTTTTCACAACCGTTATTTTCCCTAATAATGTCAAATTTCTTTTCCTCCAATTCCCCAGAGTTCTATTAATAATTTCTAGTCTTTTTCTTGTATTAATTACCCAGAGGTTATTCAAGTCAGGATTAAGCTTTATTCCTAGTACATCGAAGTCCCCACTGTGCCAATCAAGCTTAAGATCCTGACATAACATCATGTTACTACCTGCCATTGGGCCTATCCATATTGCGTTAGTCTTATCTATGTTTATTCTTAAACCAGACATTTTGTAGAAATTATTTAGGGTATCAATTGCTATGCTTAAGCTTTCTTCACATCCATCAAGAAATAATTCAGTATCATCTGCATATTGTCCAATTTTATGTTCAGTATTATTCAACGTCATTCCTTTTATTGCACTGTTTTTACGGATCATTATTCCTAAAACTTCTGCCACCAAAAGCAATATGTAGGCAGAGAGCGGGTCGCCTTGTCTACAGCCATTTACATTGTGAAAAAATTGAGATAAATGACCATTTTGTATAACACATGATGTAGGATTATTGATTAATATTTTGATCCAATTTTCCATATTGGGTCCAACGCCAAATTTTCAAAGTAAATAAGTAACAACAGTCCCTTTTTACCCTGTAATTTTGCTTCAAACATAATATCATATAACAGTCTAATGTTCTCACTAATACATCTTCCAGGGATAAACCCTGTCAGAGTTTCATGAATTAGTGTATTCAAAGTTTTTTTTAATTCTATTGGCTATACATGTACTGAGTATTTTATAATTTAGTGGGGAAATTGGGCGCTAGTTTTGTAACAACTGTCTATTTTTGTTATTGCCTGAAAGGAATTTACTCACTTGGCCAAAATTTCAAAATAAAAAGTGTTCACTTTCTTTTGCTCATGACTTTACATACGTACCGGGTACCTCCAGCGAAACATTCCACAAAAGCCAGTCATGTTTTCCCATTTTCTAGTCGGGAGACATGTGCTAACGGTGCTGGAAGTGCACTGCCTGTAATCTGCTCCACATGAGTAGTGCGCCCTGTCGCCCTGGAACAGATCGCCGCAGATGGCCTCAGCACCAAGTGGATGTACCGGGACACCACAACTTGTAAAACCTGAAACCGTTACTGTGAAGATTGAGTGACTGAGTTTAGTTTTACCCTTTAGCAATATTCCAGCAATATCACAGACGTGGGGACACCAGAAATGTGCTTGACATACCAATGTGAAAAGTGAAAAGCAGTGGGTCTTTACGTTACGCTGACCAGAAATACATAGTGTTGAAGAGAAACTCTTTTTCTGTCTCGGAGTATGCACCGAAAGCATTTATAATGAAGAGTAGATAAATAAATCCGCTATCCAAGTACATTATATTAGTAAGTGTAGGAGTGCTCAATTATATACTACTCAAAAAAGAAACGCATAGCTGAAAATTGTTATCAGTTTATACACTTAAGGTTCAGTAATACAGGATAGTCATGAAGAAAACCTGAATGAACATTAACGGTCCGATGCTGCAAGAAACTGTACGTCACAAATGACACGTGTTCAAAGATCAAGGTCGCAGAGCAGTCAGTATCTTGTGTGATCACCATTAGCATCCATGGCTGTTTGGCATCGGCGTACCATAGACTGGACCAGATTCCGAATGAAGTGCCTGGGAATGAGTTGGTACTCTTCCCTCAAGGCCACAAGCAGAGCAGGTAACGTTTGTGGCTGAGGGCAAGCTGACGCAGACGACGATCCTATTTGTTCCACAAACGTTCAATAGGGTTAAGATCCGGTGGTCGTGAGGGCCAATCAAGAACCTGAACGTTGTTTCTACGCAAGGAAATCATCCCTGGTTATTCTTGCTATATCCGGTCCAGCGTTATCATGATGAAAAATGACTTTCTGCCGGTTCATGAAAGGAAGGACATGAGGCCTGATGATTTCATCAGAGTAACGTCGAGCTGTCAAATTGCCCTGGACCTGACTGAGATCTGTCCTGCCACTGTATGAGATGCCAGACCAAACCATGAGACTTCCACCACCAAATTTATCCACTTCCTGTACACAATTTGTAGCGTAGCGTTCGTTACACGTGTGCTTCCGTCGAGACGTGGCAGCATGTAACGTGACACATCCCTGAAGATAACAGTTCTCCACCTTTGCAATGGCCATGGGAGATGTAGACCACTGTCTGCATGCGTTGTTGCCAATGTTGACGTGTAAGGACATGTCCTCGCAAAGGTCTTCTGGAACGAATACCAGCCTCACGTAAGCGGTTCCTCACAGTCTGATCAGAAATTGTTCTGAGTCCTGGCACTACCAATGTTGTGGAGGATGCTGTGGTGAACCTGTTCCGCAAATGTCGAAGCGAATAATCCTATCCTGAGCGGGCGTAGTCACGCGATCACGTGTTGACCCTTGCTGCTGGTCTTGCTATGGTACTTTGTGACACACGTCACGCCTTGCAATCGCAGACTGAGAGTCCCAAGGCTCCAAATGACCAAACACATTGTTGCGTTGAGCCTCAGTAAAGCCTGTTAAGGCATGGCTTTAACACCAAATTTACGATTGTCAACTGTCGCAGGAGATTTGAAACCCCCCTACCTTTATTGGAAATGATGCATGGAATGTGCAAAAGGAAACGCAAGAATTTCTTCCTGTTCTCAATTTATTGCATTTATTGAGGAAAACAGATTTTGGTGCTTTTTAGTGAGTTGTCCTCAATGACAATGGATTCAAACTCGGACAGCGTTCACCATACATATACTGATTACATAGACACCAATGAGTCAAATTCGAAACGTTACCTATGCCTCTCCTTTGTTTCAGTAGTTTATGTCTATGTTCATGAGTAGACAAAGTGTAAGTCGTCACGTTAGGATTTGTTTATTGGGAAGCTACCGTATAATATATCAATTCCTGGTAAACTGTATGTTTCAGACGACGAATCGGAACGAATCGTTAATATGTTTTCCACCTATAGAGCTAATATCTGCCAAAAGTGTTCTTATATGATGATCATGGAAGCTGAGATTGATGCCTTTTTTGGTGGGGATTTCAGCTAAACCACAGGTGTGTCAGCTTAAGGAAGGCCAAGGCGCAAGGAGATGTCGGTCTAAACCAGATTGACTGACCGGATTCGAACCCAATATCATAAGAATGTAAAACTAAACAACACACACGCACGATTGTATGTTTTTTTTTGTTTTTTTTTTTGGTTTTTCTTTTTTTTTGGTTTTCTTTTTGTTTTTCTGTATGCAGAGGTGCCACAAATTCAATTACAGTATTGACAGATGCGTTTCATCAGGGATTCCTTAATATTCTTAACACAAACCTGATAAGAATCTCTATCTGGTGCACAGGAAATATAAAGTACGCAAGCTAAAAGTGAGATCTGTCATTAGCTAGATCCCCTTGACTGAAAGCATTAAAGCATGTTAGTCCTTAGTCGAACATCCCGAATTTTCTTGGAAATATTGGATCATAATTATTTAAGTTGAAGGTGGTGCTAGGGGAATAGTCATGTTCTTCTGAACTTTCATCAAGGTAGAATTCAATACTTTCGCTCGTACGCACTTTTCTATTGAAGTCATTGAATTAACTAATCCTAACGCTGCTGCCTTGAGTACTGAGTGAAGTATCTACCTTTGATGCAGGCCGTCTTTCCTTGCCGGTTCACATCGTGTCCCAGTTCCGCATCTCGTCTTGGCGCAAGGGTGACCCAGCACCTATGGCAGAGAAGGCTCAGGGTCAGCTCATCACCCACTCCTTAACTTGCCACTAAGTGAAACTCAAAGCGTAATTAAAAAGTCACAATGAGAAGTACGTTCGGAAAATGAATGTAAATACCGCTAGTCAAAACCACTCAAACGACCTTGACACTCATATATCTACATTGAGACGATCGTTTACTTGTTGATATCACTACAGATAATAATATTTTACGATAAATGATTACAACTCTTTTAGTGTTGCAATGTTTTCGACTCTGAATTGAGTATTATCAGTCCTACAGTATCCAATGCAAGTAATTACACCTCCCTTAGCAATATTCCAGCTCTATCACGGCGAGGAACACCAGAACAGGCTTCACACAGTGAACCTATGTGGGGAATCGAACTCGGGACGTCGACGTGATAATCCAACGCTTTAACCACTGGGCTACCCCACCTCCCCTGATGTTGAGAAATACTCTGGTCCCAAGGCAAGAAAACGAGCTCTTCATATGTAGAATATGTTCGTAGGACAATTTTGCTAACCCGACGATCGCTAGGAAATTTCTACTCACCAGGTATAGGGTCGACAGTGAAAAGAAAACCAGGTCGTGGAGAGTGGGATTTACAGACGGACCTGAGTGTCTTGTCGCCACCGGGTGTATACGTGGCGTGAGACGCGGAATGGTAACATCCTACTATAGCTCACGTGACTTCACATCAAGCATGCCTCTGTATGATATTAATGTGGTTACCTGAGTGATATTAATGTGGTTACCTATGTGATATTAACACGGTTACCTCAGGGTATAGTGTGGTTACCTGTGTGATATTAATATGGTTACCTGTGTGATATTAGTGTGGTTGCCTGTGTGATATTAGTGTAGTTACCTGTGTGATATTAATATGGTTACCTGTGTGATTTTATTGTGGTTACCTGTGTAATATTAATATGGTTACCTGTGTGATAATAATATGGTTACGTGTGTGATATTATTGTGGTGACCTGTATGGTATTAATGTGGTTGGTTACCTGTATTATATTGATATGGTTACCCATGATATGTGGTTACCTGTATGGTATTAATATGGTTACCGGTGATATCAATGTGACTACCTGCGTGATATTAATACGATTTAAACATATTTATTGCCGAAACCAGGGTTGGTTTACAAGCATTTTATGCTTTATATATACCCGCCCCATCAACATTACAATACCAATCTCGTGACGGAACATAACTGTCCACAGGTTATCTATGGACGGCGGAGTAGCCTAGTGGTTAAAGCCCTGGCTCAAAAACCCGTGTTCGATTCTCCACATGGGTACAATGTGCGAAACCCATTTCTGCTGTTCCCTGTCCTGATATTGCTGGACTATTGTTAAACGCGGTTTAAAACTAAACTCACTCACTAACAGCTCATCCAGGTGAGCTCCAGCTTCATCAGTCTCTTCATGAAGAACAATTCGCAGCCTGTATTCTACAAAGCAATTGCTTCTTCATTTTGGATGATAAAATATTGAAATCATGCCAGAGACGATGACCGTTTTCCAATTATCCTATATATGGAATTCCATAGTGAGATAGCAGCACGGCCAAATAGCCGAACGGCCGAACAGCATGGCGTTAACGAGTGACGTATTCTCCTAACATTTACTATCTACAACATAATATTAAACATGCATGGTTATCACCCACCTGAGTGAATGAGCACCGCATTTAGCAATACTATAAATCAGTACCAAGGGGAATTAGACAATGGTGTCTTGCATTCTACGCATATGGTGGTAAGCATGACTCCTCTCCAGGATCATCATATCACATAGGCCTTCACCGTTGTTGATGCATCCGTGGGTTCTTCATACGTGACAGGACGTGGGCATGAGCTTCAGTAAACACACATTCCGTGTCATGTGTTTGTCTTAGTGGGACAAACCAGTATCAATGCACAGTATGTGTCAAAATGTCGTCTTCAGTTTGAGTGAATCACTGCATCATCACTTGATTGTCTGGTCCATTGATTGTCTGGTTCTTCAGTCACTGGATTGTCTGGTTTGTTGAGTACTGGTATTCGGTGTCAGGCAACTAAAATTTACATCTAGATTTCCTGTTCTAAGAACATGTCAATCGTCACTCATTCTTGTGATCCCACATATACACTTTAGTACGCGTTCCTTTTGTATCCCTTAATAAAGCGTAATAAAGCTACAAGGTACACATTTACCTTTAGAGCATTTACCGACTGATCATCAGCAATATCATCGTGTGAACCAATACCGGGGTCCAACCTACATCAATATATCTACATGTCCCAGGACCATGGACAAACAAAACAGCGTTCATCTACCCATCGATTACATTTGTTGTACGTTCTAATAAAGACAACTTCTTTACGTGGCATTTAGAAGCCTGTACGTTCTAATAAAGACAACTTCTTTACGTGGCATTTAGAAGCCTTACGATGACGAGAGACACTTTTATGGATAGCCAGTGTCTTTATTTTAACAGATGCTCCTGTACGATGACAACAAAGTAAAGGTTTGTGGTCCCTGTTTTTTTATTCATCTTCTTTCGGTTATGTCGGATAACTCACATAAAAAAGGAACTTAGTTAAGCACTCCCTGACTTATCTCACCATTGAATGAATTACAAGCCTTTTCAGCATATCTGGGGTATAACTGGTCGTCATGTACAACAAAGGGACACTCCCGGACCAAATGGAAGCTGTTTTACACGAGGAATGAAGTAGGATCAGGAGGCTGACGGGGTTGTGAGAAGGAGAGTGCTGGTTGTCATACAATAACAGGGAGGTTACAATCGGTAATGGCCTAGAATTGTGAGAGACTCGCAAATTGTCATTTTGAATGTTCTCTTTTACAAATAAACCTAAAACATTCCAGAGGGACACTCAAGCAGTTTTTTATCATTAGCTGCACCAACTCCCATCCTATGGGTCTAACGTCTGACTTGTGCCGGTCGATTCAAAGCTTTTCGGTGTTTGGTTGTAAGCGCGGATTGCCCGTTTGATTCGACAGAACACCAGAATGGCCGTCACCATGACAACCCCCACGATGATTCCAACGATGATGGCGGTTGTATGATCATCCGGCGGCTCTGTTCAACAAGTGACATGATATTTAGCAACGATACTACAATATCAAATAGTATGTGGTAAAAGTTATTTACGCGTCTCAGTGTGGCATTAATATCACCGAAAAGCATGCAACTAAGCCGGAAGTTTAGTTTTTCTTATTACTGGGGAGATTCTTGAAGGGTGAACAGAGGAGCAGAGACGTTGATGGCTCTTTGTGTGAGCGAATCTATAGAGCATGACGGGAACCCAAGCCTCGTTTTGATGACCCACACCCCCACACACCTGCCAAAGATGGAGTCGGTAACACTGGAGCTGATATTAAACACAGATCTATGACAGCAGTCACTGTGAGATTGGAAAGACAGACTGCCACGGGATGATAGTACGCGAATATCCCCATCTTTGTTTGACTTTATGAACTTACCTCCAACAGGAATGTTACAGGGGTCTGGTGCTTTAACACACACCCAGCAGTCACCAAGTGCCAGTGTATGCGCGGTGACAGCACTGGTGGTTGTATTGACGACATACGCGCTGATCCGGTCGTCTCGAGTTGTACACGTTCCGTTGTGCAGATGACAGACAGTAGCCTGTGCTCCTTTTATGGCTTCAGTGAAGTTGGTGGTCATGTTCCCTTCTCTTGTACAGGTCAGGTTTGCAGTAGAGTTAGATGTCGTGATCTCTGGACAGATCAAATACGGTGTACCTATAAGAAATCAGGCAGTTACCACTCTTGATATAGTGACTGAGTTTACTTTACACCGCTTTTTGCAATATCACTGCAATATTACTGCAGGGGACACCATAAATGGGCTTTACACATTGTACCCATGTGAGGAATCGAATCCGATTCTTCGGCGTGATGAGTGAACTCTTTAACCACAAGAATACCCAGCCGCCCCGGACTTAACAGAAGGACGTGATACAGGAATGTATCACTTAGACATGGAGCTGACGGACTGTTGTTTATTTGTTGTTTTCAGCAATATTTAGCTACATGACGGCGGTCTGTAAATATCAGACCAGACAATCCAGTGATCGACAGCATGAGCTTGATCTAAGCAACGTATGATGACGTGTCAACCGAGTCTGTCAAAGACCAATTATAACCCGATCTTCACTGCAAGACAGACATAGAGACATAATCGTGAACACAATCCAAGAATTCTGACGGGTCCAAGGGACGCAACTCTGTCTCACCGTACCCCTCACTGAATTTAGAAAGTCATCGATAGCTGTGCCCTGATAATCAGAGCACCATGACAGGAATTATCAATATGGCTAAACAGAGGGCACTTCCTAATATCAACAATCCTATTAATGTAAACCACGTGAATACGCAGCAAGATGTTCAAAGGGTGATGCCGTTTCCATCTTGACCAGAAGCCATAGCATTATATACTGAACAGTAAAAGAAAATTTTTCGAAAAATCGAAATATAAAAGTAAGCGCTCCTGTTTATGTCTTCTATCCAAAAACTTGAAAAAAACGTTTCTTGAAAAAAAACTTAAAAGTCGCGTTTCTTTTGTCGTTCAGTATAAAGAGTTTATACACGGATTACGTACTTGAGGAGGTCTGTATTACCATGACGACCAGAAGCGTTGATTGCAGTGATCCAGGCCGCAGAACATCCTCAGTCTTACGCCCAGTGGTCATCTGCATAAAACGAAGCACACCATATTAAAGAGAATAAGTGAATATAGCGCATATAAGCTACTCATCATATAGCGTACTAAACAACATCGATTATGTGAGTTATACCATGTACAATAAGCGTGTGCTGTCCACAATAAGTTTCTCCTGTGTATCACATCACCTCCTGTATACAATATCGTGCTGAAGAATTTACCAAAGTTATAGCGTATATTCATTTAGAATCATCATATGTGCAGAGTAAGTGAATGTATACTTTTATATCAAAACGTTCCAAATCTCGACTGAGTGAGTGAGAGAGTTTGAATCTTTGAAGTTCATTTAGAAGTAGAAAGCATAAGAAAAGCCAGATTTATGGATGTCAACTTCAGTATTGTGAATAACACGACGTTTCGGAGCGTGTGCTTGCTCCTTCGTCATTTTCTGAGTGAGTTTACTTTTTTCCGCTGCTTTTAGTAATATTCCAGTGATACGCCAGAGATGGACTTGACACATTTATATTGGGAATTCAGTCGGGAGTTCAGTGTGGCGAGCTCACGCTTTAACCATTAGTATTCCCCCAAATCTCGAAGTGTATATCAACATACAGCGTTTAGAACAGTTGTGTAATGGTGTCAGAGTGAAAGATTCCCAGCAGATGTTTCACAATCAACAGTATTGACACATAATAACAACAGCTGCATTTAATAATGCACTCAGTTTCATTCACATGGTGGGTGCGTGTAACGCTAACAATGTGACTATTACTACCTCGGATAACCCGACTTGGCAGTCAGGCGACAGGTTATTAGTCACATTACTTATCCCACCGGGTACCCATTTTCTGCTTGGTGAACAGAGACAAGTTTCAAAAAACACATTTGCCACATGGGGCTGAATCTGCGTGTTCCCTGACGTCATTAAATACATCTCGTTACATAGATTTAATAAATATATGAGCATATCGAAATCCTGTTTGCGTGGAAATGCCAAGGTCAGACTCCAAATGTTAACGATGTAATTAAGTCGAGACAAGAAGTTACTTGAACCTCTCGTCACGATATTGACCGCAGTGTCTGCATGAAACATCAAGTGTATAAATCTCATCGACGGAACATGCCTTTCATATCAGCGTAAGCTTTTAGCTCAACTTGACACGTGGCTTCGTCAGCACCGGTACTCACATGGCACTTGGCACCGTGAGCTTTTCAAGAGCTCAACTTTGACCTGATACATACCTGTGCAGTTGTACACTCTTCTCCACCTTCAGTATGCAGTCTCTTTTCGGAGGCAACAAGCAGCGACAACACACAGCGGCAACACACAGTGGCAACACACAGTGAGACGTCACCAAGAACTGTATCTCTGACCGCGGACTTCCGTCCCGGACGACGCTGTTCTCGAGCAGGTTCTGATAACAATGTTTGGGATCTTTTTATCCACTGACATGTGCGGTAGTGGCATCATGTAGATACGTGACACAGTAGAGAGCGGCACACCGAACTTATACACAGACATAACATGAGCCTGGGCTGACTGCTCTGTGCAGTTTTATCCGGTAAGTTCATACAGCAACGGTCCAAATATATGACGTTTACGACTGTAAGGATGCATCCATCTATCGACGAGTTGCAATTTTTTAAACTCCCATAGAGATAAGAGCTCCGCCCGTACCCCCAACTCCCACAGAGATAAGAGCTCCGCCCTTACCCCCAACTCCCATCAAGAACCAAAATTACAAACTGACATGCATCCCTCACCCTAAATATACACACAATAAACTAGAACAGGTATGAAAAAAAAACAATCAGTGAACTTATTTCGGTGATGGAGCATTACACCGGAGAAAAACTCCCCTCTAGAGGACTTTACAGCGTAAAAAGATAGGGGTACTGGTGGAACTCTTTCCAGTAATTGATTTAGCGAAAAATACAAGAAGATTCGTTCACATGGATTTAGACTTATCTGCCCCTGTTACCCTTAAATGGCGGCAGACATGGCATGCGACTGGGAGTTGAAATTGTGAACAGGTTTATGTTTTAACAGTTTACTTGATCTGATTTCACGTTTCCTGTGTGTTATTAAAAGAGAAACTAATTCAAAATGTTCTTATTTCATATAAACTATTCATTCATTAGGGAAATGACTTGTAATGAGACAATTCAAGCAAAATACACATATAATAGCATGCTGCAGTACACTGTCGCTATTGGAATGGGCGTTCTGCCTCAGTAGTCCCCTATGTCTATCACCTTCATTCAGTTTGATAATTCCTTTAAAACTGAAAAGGAGCCCCTGTGAGAAATCAGGAAATTTAGACTTGATACATTTGGGGCTTTAGCAGGGAGAGTAGGTCGGAAGGGAATATGAGGCGGTTGGGAACAGTTAGACAGACAAGTGCTCAATGGTCGCTATGGCGTCCCTTGTCTTATTTCCTGACCATCTTAGTGTTAGTGGGTGAGAGACTACAGGGCTGGTTTAAGGATTTGATAACGGAGGCTATTAACTGCTTTTGCAGTATCAGCGTTTATATCGCAGTAAACCGAATCTGCAAAAGCCGATACCGTTTGGAATTGGCGAAACTACATAAGCCTGAAATAAATGACTACTATATCCCCAACGATGGTATCAACTTGAGAACCAGTATTCCTTTCTTACCAGACTTTACAAAATATACACGTCGTGTCAGTCGAGCGTGTTGAATCTGGCAATGTGCGTCCAGTGCATGTGTTGTGTCATGAACTATATACATGCTGTGTCAGCTGAACGTGTTGAATCTGGCAATGTGCGTCCAGTGCATGTGTTGTGCCATGAACTATATACATGCTGTGTCAGCTGAACGTGTTCAATCTGGCAATGTGCGTCCAGTGCATGTGTTGTGCCATGAACTACATGTTGCCATACATGTTGTTTCCAATGTGCACATTGCGCGTGTGGTTTGTAAGTAAACACAGTGTTTCGGATAAAGTACACACTATGGGGAGTGAGCGAGTGAGTAAGTTTAGGTTTACACCGCACTCAGCAATATTCCAGCCATATGGCGGCGATCTGTAAATAATCGTGTCTGGACCAGACAATCCAGTGATCAACAGAATGAAAAATTGGAAACTTAAGATGACTCACAAGAGGACATGCTGTCCACAAATAGACTTTAGTGCATGAAGTGTTACACCAGTTTCCAAAAAGGTAATTTCTATACAACAGTACAGTATACTGTCACACATACAGGATATTGTGTCACCACCATGCAAACAGTTGATTGATTTATTGTTGTTTGACGCCGCACTTAGCAATATTTCAGCGGAATGAGTGAGTGAGTGAGTGAGTGAGTATAGGTTTACACCGTATTATTCAAGCTATATGGCGGAGGTTTGCAAAAAGCAAGTCTGGAACAGAAAATTCAGTGATCAACAGCATGAGCATCGTACTGAAGTGTCAACCAAGTCAGCGAGCCAGACCACCCAGTCCCGTTATTCGCTTACGACAAGCACGGGTTAAGATCAGTTCTAACCCGGATGAACTTACCACGTCTCGTTCAACTTACTATGTGAATAAAACAAATAACATTAAGTAATAATCGAGGTTGAGCGAGACCTATCAAATAATGATTGTTATACCCAGAGCAAAGATTTTGGCAACTACCTAGGTGTCCAGCTCGACGTCACTGGTATTCGAGGTCATAGGAAGGCGTCCACTGGTCGGACAGTTGACCAGCTTTCTTCGTGACTTAAGGTCGAGATTGGGTGAGTAGAATACTCCTTACACCCAGCGGAATGTCTTGGAAAGTATAAAGAAGATCCAGAAGGGTGTGCAGGGTGACACACCCTTTTGTCCTGAACGTTTTTTAAAGGCCATTGAAAATGGGTGAAAAAGAAGTGTGCACCCCGCCTTTCAAACAGCACTATCCGTAGCTGAGACGTGTTTGGTTGGTGGTAGTTAAGACAATGGTGGTTTCAGCTCAGGTCCTTCTAAAGCGCCCAATTTTAACAACTGAGCCCTTGTTATAAGGATCTCATTTTCACGAGGGCAAAGCAACAACAAGCAACTTGCAGCAGGGAAAGACCTGAGCTGAACCCACCATCGCCAGTACTACTTTGGTTGTTGTACAGCGTCCCATTGGCTGTTACGTGCATATGGCGCACATATTACAGTAATTGAGTCTGGACCAGATAATCCCATGACGTGACACGTAAATAAAGGAAAAGTAAAAGTTTAAAAAAACTAATATCTTGCCAATGACCCTTCAATTCACTCGTTTCATTCTAGTGATAGAAGTGTTGCTAGGTCATCCCTCATCTAGACTATTTGAACTATTCACTACATTTCAACCGGAAAGAAGTACTATGTTTAAGCCGGAAACATTAAGCCAACACTGTAATCCAAGGCCCCATACATGTACAACGAGAGATGTACAGACATGAACGTCAGTTGTACAAGGATATAGAGGCTATCTTACACGCCTGCAGCACCATGGCGCAACTCACTGTTAACAGTATAGTGAAATGATGGATTGACGGACGGACGGATGGATGGACTGACCGGTCTACGGCTGAAGCAACAGCATGACATGGATATCAACAGAGTTTCAATGTAGTTTACATAACCTCCGAAGTGTATCTTTGTGTGTTTAAGCGCGTGCGTTTGTGCGTGCCTGCGAATGTCCGTTCGTGCACGTGTGTATGATTTTGGACATGCCCGAAGTCTTTTTATCGTAGAACAGACTGAGACACGTTTTGTAACCTGACCTCATGTTTTCCCTTCAGGCACGTCTATGTTACTCTGACTCCGAAAACAGCAATGACTTCCTCCAACACCTCAGGTAGATAACCTTTCCTCCAACACCGCAGGTAGATAACCTTTCCTCCAACACCCTCAGGTAGGTGACCTTTCCTCCAACACCGCAGGTAGATAACCTTTCCTCCAACACCGCAGGTAGATAACCTTTCCTACAACAACCTCAAGTAGATAACCTTTCCTCCAACACCGCAGGTAGATAACCTTTCCTACAACACCCTCAGGTAGATAACCTTTCCTACAACACCTCAGGTAGGTAACCTTTCCTCCAACACCGCAGGTAGATAACCTTTCCTCCAACACTGTCAGACTAGGACAATTCCCTGTCGAAACATCAAAGGCATGGACACTGAAAAATTCAAAACTGACTTGCGTAATACAGTTGTCATTGATTCCTCTAATATCAACATCTTGAGTGAACGTTTAGTAGCTGGCCTTAAGTCGGTTTTAGACAAACATGCACCATGTATGGAAAAAATGTCATTCTAAGACCAGGAAGTCCTTGGTACAATGAAGAAATCCGAAAGTCCAAGTCAGAGTGACGCCAAGCTGAAAGACGATGG
This sequence comes from Haliotis asinina, assembly GCF_037392515.1. NCBI lineage: Eukaryota > Metazoa > Mollusca > Gastropoda > Lepetellida > Haliotidae > Haliotis > Haliotis asinina. The sequence goes on from NC_090280.1 coordinate 3,347,239, forward strand.
AGGAAGTCCCGGCTTGAAATCCATAGACAGATCTTCAAACAAACACGAAATAAAACAGCCTACCTGATGAAACATGCCAAACGTACATACTCAAAAGATAAGATTAAAGAACTTAGCGGAAACAGCAGAAACTTGTATACCTTCTTGAAGTCACTCCAAGGAATCAAACATATAACCAGACTGCCAGATCACCAATGTGAAACTGATCTCGCCAATAAGTTCAATTCATTCTTTCTCGAGAAAATCAGTTCTAAACGAGCAAAGGTATTGACATGTTTTACAGACACGTTGGAAGTGAAGCAATTCAATGGACATCATCTCTCTTGCTTAGAACCATTCTCAGAATCAGAGGTTGCACTACTCATCACATCTGCGAGGAAAACTACATGTTCTCTTGACCCACTGCCTTGTAATCTAGTTCAGGAAAACTTGGATGTCTTGCTACCCATCATCACCCAGATTATCAATGGTAGTCTACAGTCTGGCATATTTCCAGGGGTTTTCAAAGAAGCAGTTATCAGACCACCGCTGAAGAAGGATAATCTTGACCCCAACGTACTGAAAAATTTCCGACCCGTTTCCAACCTAAACTTCATCTCCAAGTTGATTGAAAAAGCAGTGAATATCAGGCTGTCATCACACTTAACGCAGAATCGACTATTTGACAAGTTCCAATCTGCCTACCGGCCCAGACACAGCACAGAGACAGTTCTACTGAGGGTGCTCAATGATCTCAGATGCTCGGCAGACAAGGGAAATGTTGCATCACTTGTACTGCTTGACTTGAGTGCAGCATTCGACACCATCGATCACAGCATCCTCGTCAAACTACGTGAACACCAGATGGGCATCACTGATTTGGCATTGGGATGGTTCTCATCATATCAGACAGGACGCACGCAGAGAGTCTTAATAAATCAGTCGTCATCCACATCATCACATCTCACATGCAGAGTTCCACAGGGATCTGTCCTGGGGCCAACCCTCTTTCTTCTTTACATGACACCCTTAAGCGACATACTGGTCAAGTATGACACTGCTCACCATTCGTTTGCAGACGATACCCAGCTGATAGACTCTTTTGCGTTGAATCAGACTCAACGTTCCCTGGACAAGACAACCATCTGCACTAAGTCTATCAAATCCTGGATGTCATCTATGATGCTCAAAATGAATGACGACAAAACAGAAGCTATGCTCGTCGGCAGTAAACACCGCCTGAACAAAATCACAACCGAGAAAATCAAATAGCTGATGCAGAAATTACTCTAGCTTCATCTGTGAGAGATCTCGGAGTATTCATAGACCAGGACTTAACACTTGATGCTCAAATCAGCCATCTCTCAAGAATCTGCTTCTTCCACCTTAAAGCTATTAGCAACATCCGTCAGACTTTAACAACAGATGCAGCTCATACTCTCGTTAGGTCTCTTGTTCTATCTAGACTGGACTACTCAAACAGCATTCTGTTTGGACTCAGCTCTGCTCACTTGACTAAACTCCAGCAGATCCAAAATGTAGCAGCCAGAATCGTATCTCTTACGTCTAAAAGATCCCATATAACTCCTGTTCTAAAGTCTCTACACTGGTTGCCCATCCAAGCCAGAATAGAGTTCAAGACCCTGTCCATCGTGTTTCAATGTCTACATGACCTAGCGCCTCAGTACCTCTCTGAACTCATCTCTGTGTACACACCACCACGACAGTTGCGGTCACACCAGCAGTTCCTCCTAAGAACACCCTCTGTACATCTCAAGAACTATGGTCACAGAGCATTCAGCTTCGCAGCTCCTTCACTTTGGAACAGTCTTCCCATAGTCATCAAAACAGCAACATCCCTTCACGCTTTTAAATCCCTATTGAAGATCCATCTTTTCATGAAATATTATGAATAACAGCTACCAACTTCTGCAGTTTAGCCTCGAGCTTATACACTGGGCGCCATGAGCATACACTAGTGTGTGGACACGGCGCCATACAAATGGACATTAATATTATAATTATTATTATTATTATTAGATAACCTTTCCTACAACACCTCAAGTAGATAACCTTTCCTCCAACACCGCAGGTAGATAACCTTTCCTCCAACACCTCAGGTAGAAAACCTTTCCTACAACACCCTCAGGTAGATAACCTTTCCCCATCATCTCAGGTAGGTAACCTTTCCTCCAACACCTCAGGTAGGTGACCCTTCCTACAACACCTCAGGTAGGTAACCTTTCCTCCAACACCGCAGGTAGATAACCTTTCCTCCAACACCCTCAGGTAAGTGACCTTTCCTCCAACACCTCAGGTAGGTAACCTTTCCTCCAACACCGCAGGTAGATAACCTTTCCTCCAACACCTCAGGCAGGCAACCTTTCCTCCGACATCTCAGGTAGGTAACCTTTCCTACAACATCTCAGGGGCAGAGAACCTTCTCTCCAACACCTCAGGTAGGTGACCCTTCCTACAACACCTCAGGTAGGTAACCTTTCCTCCAACACCTCAGGTAGGTGACCTTTCCTCCAACACCTCAGGTAGGTGGCACGTCCTGTCACAGGTTAACAGAGCCCGCATGATATCCCGTTGTCCTGCAAATCTTATGTATCTACATGATTATAGACCTATCTATATTTCAAACATCGGTGTTTTTGATGAACACGTTATGAAAATTTGTATTCATCCAGCAATCAACAGGTTCTTTTTCATGAAGTATGGGACACACCATCCAAAGTGTCAATGACACTTAACACTGATAAAACGTGATAATATGTATCTGTAATAATTATTAAGAATGACCTGTAGTTACACTAATAATAATGTCATCATGTACTTGTAGTATATATCTATTACAGGTGTCATCATATACCTGTAGTATATATCTATTACAGGTGTCATCATGTACTTGTAGTAGATTTCTATCGCTAGTGTCATCATATACCTGTAGTATATATCTATTACAGGTGTCATCATGTACTTGTAGTATATTTCTATTGCAAGTGTCATCATATACCTGTAGTATATATCTATTACATGTGTAATGATCTTCCTGTAGTATATGTCTGTTACAGGTGTCATCATATACCTGCAGTATATATCTATTACAGGTGTGAAGATCAACCTGTAGTGTATGTCTGTCACAGGTGTCATCATATACCTGTAGTATATACCTATTACTGGTGTACTGACACAGATATTGGGCCGTCAGCTACATCCGAAGTGCTTTTAGTCAACAAAACCTATGTCTCGGCCCATAAGTTCTTGAGGAACGGAATGCCGTTAAATACATGTAGTGACAGATTAACACTGACGGAAGACAGGGTACCAGAGACAGACGAGCTTGCAAAATATGCACCAGAGCTAGATACATCGGAACAAGACGCACTTGATGAACACATTTTGGAACAAAAGACTGTTTTATCAAGACATACTGGACTTCAACACAACCGTACAAGAAGCACATACTGAAGATACACCTGAACAAGACACAGCGTATCAAGACATACCGGACATCGAAGCTGTTTATCAAGACATACCGGACATCGAAGCTGTTTATCAAGACATACCGGACATCGAAGCTGTTTATCAAGACATACCGGACATCGGAGCTGTTTATCAAGACATACCGGAGATTGAAGCTGTTTATCAAGACATACTGGAGACTGGAGCTGTTTATCCACTCACCATGCCACATTGTATCAATGTTGAGGTGGGGTATTCAACTTAAGAAGCGTTGAACCGGAAGCTGGCAAGGGTGAAAGAGGCGAAGGCCGACTTCATATGCTACGAATGGCGCTTAAAATGTTGAATCAAACATATTTACGAGATTATTTTTTAAATGTGATGTTGGCTGACCTTTGATGATGGCGATATACTACATGTATTTGGATATTAAAAATACTTTTCGAACCGAGGGGAGGGAAGTATAGTGCCAACCTTTGCTTGCTTCGCACGCATTTCTCTCAGATGCACAACCATTTTTGCCCCACAGTTTACCTCTGGTTGATGGAAGGTTTTGTTCATAAATTCTGATTTTCCTGCTTTTCGTCTGTGCTACCTGATTCATGATTAATCATTAAAATCAAAGTTTACATTTTATGTCATCTCCCTTAATGGACAATATTACGATGACATCAAGAAGCAAAGGGAGACTTAGCGGTTTTCACCAGACACGAACTTCTGTTCGTGTATGGGTATGTGAATGCAACAAATGATATTTAATAAATCGTTTGTTGTTGATAGTTTTCTTGCTGCATTGGCATCAACATATATCTGAATTGTGGGACAGTCGTCAGACTGAAGATTCAGTCCTCCACAACTATGTGGGAGCGACTTCACCTACACCTGCAACGGTAAGCTGTGGGATAATGACTTTCTCCCGTCAATTCACCTACCTCCACATCAGTAAACTGTGCGATAACGATTTCCCTCTGTTAGTACACACACCATGCAGTTCTCAAACTTCGCAAACAAAGCTATCATAATAGTTGGCATAGAGCTTGTCTACTACTGGGATGAAAAACAATACGAAATAAAAAAGGCAAAGAATTGTCATTCTATTTATTTGTACACCGCTGTAACACAAAATAAACAATCTAACACAAAAACAAATAGACATACAATAATCAAAGCAACGCGCAGTGCAATAAAAAAAACAACAGATCATCTCTTGAAAACTGCATAATTTTTGTCACAAACGTTGTTTAAGAAACTGTCATCATTTACTTGTGCGTTTTCCCATTTTGTTGATTAGTTGTTTTGTTTTAAATTGCATTTCATCGGCATCAAATTGCTTCAAACGGACTTTAGCTCTAATACAGAAACAGCATGATGTGAAATGTCACGAACGAACTCGACAAGCTGTAATATTTATTCACAAGAAGATTGTGACATTGTCTTTTATCTTGGAGAAAGGTCTAAAAAATATTGTTGACAAACATTTCTGTGTCGATTTAACTACTACACTTTACTGGGTTGACAGTAATATGCAGCAGCAAGTTCAACACATGACTCTGATAGAAAATGAACCACATACAGTGGAGTGAATGCTGCAGTGAAACATGAGATTGTCTGAGGATGTAAGTTGATATTTCAGATTAATGTATACATCGCTCACCTATGTAGGAGATATTAAGTACTTGGCAGGAGACTTAGGACACAGTATCTCATATGTAAGAGATAATGAGACTAAAACAATCTTCACTGTTTCCCTACTACACTCCCGTAGAAACCGGTGTTGTGTAAGCAGTTGAAAGTTATCAAACGAGTGTTGCGGAGCCAAACTAAGTGAATTTGCTGTTGCCAACTCGATATCGTAAAATAGCATTTTACCTCATTCAAGTAGCTTTCGAGCCAATAAATGTCAACTGAACAAAACATTCGGTTTGTGGATAAAATTCAGTTTCCATCTTAGTCGTGACGTGAAGTGACGTGTCTTAGTCGTGACAAAGTTGTCTCCCTTTCGTTTTATTTAATTCCGGCATGGCTTGAGTTGTCATGATGGATCTCACCCTATGTATTGTAAATAGAGATTACAAACGACGGGGCTGGGATTTAACATATACCTTATTGTACAGGTTTAGGCGTATCCAGTTTAAAATATCTCGTGACCATCCCTCACCCCCATCACGTATCACAGCCTCGCACCCAACGACTTTCTCTGAGACAAACCCTTTAACTTAAACATCAAACATCCGTGATGCGCGGAAATTGAAAGCGGCGATAATAAACTAAATCCATGTTTGCTAATGTATGACTTTCCTTACATGCATACTTCCGGGTGTACATATATCCACAAGTTATGTTTATAACTCAGCGTGAGCTACATTACGTCACATCATGTCACGTCACGTCATATCAAGTCACATCACATCACTTCACATCATTTCACATCATGTCACGCCACGTCACATCATGTCACATTATGTCACGCCACGTCACATCAAGTCACATCACGTCACATCATGTCACATCATGTCACGCCACGTCACATGAAAATATCCACCCAGCTAGTTTTGGTGGTGAATACAAGGTCGGTGTTAATATTTAGTCACCATTTGTGAAAAGAGAACAATATCGTTAACATATTAACATCACACAAATGCAAAGGCTCTGATGGTTATTCATAGAAAATTTCATGTTGCTGGGTCAAACATGAAGAAAGCAATCAGCGATTATCGGCAGAACATTAATTTCCACGAACCAAAATGTGTTTATTGGAAATTTCATTTTCATACGAATGACTCAGAGAATTTTAAAAAATATCACCAGTGGTAGCTTCTGCGAAAACAGACATTACAACAACATCAGTCCTCGTGTTTCCTGAACTTCAACCACGGTCCGGTCCCGACATTACAACAACATCAGTCTTCGTGTTCCCTGAACTACAACCACGGTCCGGTCCCGACATTACAACATCAGTCTTCGTGTTCCCTGAACTAAAAGCATGGTCCGGTCCTGACATTACAACAACATCAGTCCTCGTGTTCCCTGAACTTCAACCACGGCCTGGTCCCGAGATAACAACATCAGTCCCAGTGTTTCCTGAACTACAACCACGGCCCGGTCCCGGTATTTCAACAACATCAGTCCCATTGTTTCCTGAACTTCAACCACGGCCTGGTCCCGAGATAACAACATCAGTCCTGGTGTTCCCTGAACTTCAACCACGGCCTGGTCCCGAGATAACAACATCAGTCCTGGTGTTTCTTGAATTACAACCACGGCCTGGACCGACATTACAACAACATCATGTACTGTACTCATTATGAGGACGAATTGTCACATGGGTAATAGTCTGAAAATGACGAATAGAAATATGGCGTGTGTAACGTTTCCAGTTTCATCAGGTGTAATGCGACGAGAACCGCTTGTGCTGCTTTCGCAATAAAAATTGAGGGGGCGGTTGGTAGTCTAGTGGTTAAAGCGTTCGCTCGTCACCCTGAACTCCTTGGTTCGATACAGCGTGTAAAGCCCATTTCCGGTGTCCCCTGTCGTGATATTGTTGAAATATCACAAAAAAGGACGTGAAACCAAGCTTACTTACTTACTGAATACTGGAGTATTTGGGGAACAGAACATATACTCTGTGCAGTCAATATAGCAGATAGTCCGTGGGACTTTTAATGACGTATCAGATATCATAAGGGTATGTGGAGAAAGTTTCGCGAACACCTGGTGTCATCGCTGATCATCAGTGGTCCATCCAAAATGACATCTGTTCCCGGGGATAGTCAAAGCAGCGTCATCTTTTGCACGGGCGTATATAGTCACTGCGTCACCCCACGGAAAAACAAATCATTTGTGTCACAATTGTTAACCTTGAAACTATTGGGAATCCAGAACCAATTTCGGGAAATGTTTAAAATGAAACTATTTAGTGTTGTGCAGTAGACAAAGAACGTGTGTGATATTTGTGTAGCCCACTTTTCCCTGAACTTTCAGTCTCCAACCCACCCCCAACCACCCCCACTACCTCACCCCCACCCCCCAGCGTGCTGCTGAATGGAAGGACATACAGATTACAGATGCCCAGTTAGCAGGAGGAAGCTCGCTCACATCAGGTGTCACACAGACAAGGGACCTAAGGGACCTATCGGAGACGTACTGGGGTAAGTTACAGAAATATTACAGTTGAGATAACAGTTTTCTAGGGCATATTCACTATTTCCTAGTGTATGGTCTTCTGGGTTTTATACAACAAGGGTTGTTTAATATACATTTCTTGTTTTATTTCATAAAAATCCAATTGAAACAAATGTCAGTTCCTCAAATTTATTACAGTCTTTTCCTAAAAAAAATAAGCTATAGCCCTAACAACACCTCATACCTAAACGCATTCAACACGGGTGGTCAAAGATGGATAAGCATTAAAATGTAATAGTAGGAACTAAAAACAAAACTGACCGAGACGGGTGCTTCTTCGAATGACGCCATGTTTTGCTGCGTGAGTTTCCGCTCGCGACCGACAAATCACGGATGTGAGCCGAAAAATCTCCGAAGACGGCCGTGTGTGTTTCAAGTATTACCGACATTGCTTCCGATATGGCCGATGTGTTTCAGTTATTACCGCTAAATTGCCGATATGGCTGCAATTGTTTCGCGAGTGGGCTGCGTTTGTTTACATTTGAGATGAAATTCCTTCAAATTTGCTGTAATTCCTTCAATTACTTAGGGGGGTCTGAATCTAGTGTGAGACACTCTCACTGCCCAACTCTCTCAACCATGTGCCTCTCAGTCCCCCATGTACTTCCCAGTCACCCATCTGGAGTTACCCGACTTATCTTAGCCTAGGTAACTGAATCACCTCATAACTCTCTCTCTCTCTCTCTCTCTCTCTCTCTCTCTCTCTCTCTCTCTCTCTCTCATGTCATAAATTAATCAATCACATACACTCTATCTCTCCCTCTCCCCTCTTTCTTTTTGATACTAATACTCAGAAACTTACGCACTTAGCATGCAAACTTAGTACACATATCGTTTGCACTCAATACACTCACTCATGCTCATTCATATTCATACCAATTTACATACACACAAAATTAACCTGTTACCTGCACACTACATTTAATGTGAGTTATTTATCCGTCTTAGACAGCATCAGGAGTAGCCATTCTAACAGACGTGTTATGAAGACTGAACTTATGGGTGTTGTGTTGAGACAGGAGCGTAGGCCATACCCCTGTGTTAACTGATAACTGTCATGGTTATGTTGACGTTTGATATCAATCTTAAACGTTTACAGTTCACGTGAGACCAGGAGTGAGTGTTTTTACGCCGCTTTGAGCAATGTTCCAGCAAAATCATGGCGGGGGACACACATGATGGGCTTCAGACAGTGCATTTAATGAAACGAGACGGGCCTGTCTAGTGTCGTTTTAGGCCTGCTCAATCCACAATTATTGCTTTTGATTGGCTATAGGCATTTCCCTCTGGCACACAGTTTTCCATTTTGTCCGTGTATGGAGATAACGTCTTTATTTTAAGCGCGTGCTCAGCTTACCTGTGTCTGTAAATGTCGGTTTCCCATGGTCGTCTGCTTGTGTTGTTCGTACATGGTACCATATCTACATTCAAATTATCACTTCCCCTACTTTGTATCGGCTGTGAACAAATAGAAGATAAATATAGATTTATAAATATACATATAGATAGATATGTATAGATACATCTAAATAGAATGAGATAAACTGACAATCAAAATAAAAATCACAGCTTGTGTTTCTTAAAATAATACAACAAAGCACAATGCCTGCAGTACACGTGCTTTAATCACCTAAATGGCATTGTAACAATAGTAGTGATGGCCACTGCAGACGGTTCCTGCGATGCTGGAAGGTCAAGGCCAATCAACGCAGCAGGAGGTGGACCCATGTGCCAAGAGCACGATGCCGTCTTGTCACTGTGGATCGGAGATGTGGCTGCTGATGACGTCACCGTCAACATCCGCAGATAGCGTCAGGAACACGATGCCGTCTTGTCACTGTGGGTCGGAGATGTGGCTGCTGATGACGTCACCGTCAACATCCGCAGATAGCGTCAGGAACACGATGCCGTCTTGTCACTGTGGATCGGAGATGTGGCTGCTGATGACGTCACCGTCAACATCCGCAGATAGCGTCAGGAACACGATGCCGTCTTGTCACTGTGGGTCGGAGATGTGGCTGATGATGACGTCACCGTCAACATCCGCAGATAGCGTCAGGAACACGATGCCGTCTTGTCACTGTGGATCGGAGATGTGGCTGCTGATGACGTCACCGTCAACATCCGCAGATAGCGTCAGGAACACGATGGCGTCTTGTCACTGTGGGTCGGTGATGTGGCTGCTGATGACGTCACCGTCAACATCCGCAGATTGCGTCAGGAACACGATGCCGTCTTGTCACTGTGGGTCGGTGATGTGGCTGCTGATGACGTCACCGTCAACATCCGCAGATAGCGTCAGGAACACGATGCCGTCTTGTCACTGTGGGTCGGTGATGTGGCTGCTGATGACGTCACCGTCAACATCCGCAGATAGCGTCAGGAACACGATGCCGTCTTGTCACTGTGGGTCGGAGATGTGGCTGCTGATGACGTCACCGTCAACATCCGCAGATAGCGTCAGGAACACGATGCCGTCTTGTCACTGTGGGTCGGTGATGTGGCTGCTGATGACGTCACCGTCAACATCCGTAGATAGCGTCAGGAACACGATGCCGTCTTGTCACTGTGGATCGGAGATGTGGCTGCTGATGACGTCACCGTCAACATCCGCTGATTGCGTCAGGAGCACGATGCCGTCTTGTCACTGTGGGTCGGAGATGTGGCTGCTGATGACGTCACCGTCAACATCCGCAGATAGCGTCAGGAACACGATGCCGTCTTGTCACTGTGGGTCGGTGATGTGGCTGCTGATGACGTCACCGTCAACATCCGCTGATTGCGTCAGGAGCACGATGCCGTCTTGTCACTGTGGGTCGGAGATGTGGCTGCTGATGACGTCACCGTCAACATCCGCAGATAGCGTCAGGAACACGATGCCGTCTTGTCACTGTGGGTCGGTGATGTGGCTGATGATGACGTCACCGTCAACATCCGCAGATAGCGATAGGGAATAACCAGCAGATAGCGATCTTCTTGGGGTGTTTTGACAGTGGGACATCTACTTCTGGGTCGATCACATGCCTGGCCTGTCATATTGAAACGGTTATGCAGACAGGTTTAGCTCCCTCTGTACCAACAAAGTGTTCGTCCATGGAACAATAATGATAATTTTGAGAAAATTCGTGCAAGACACGTACAAATGTTTTTGGTTGCATTTGGCAAATGAAATATCCTGGTTGCGTTCTATAAATTCAGAGTTCTTCAATAATTTTACTTGAAGGAAGCAAATTTAGGATTGCAGCAACAATTACGCCAGTGTAGTTTCTTTTGCTCTTTAGTTTATATTTACAGATTCTATAGATATGATTGGACATTTATATAAATGTAATGAATGGTTAGGTAGGGTTAGTTTTACGCCACTTTTAGCAATATCCCAGAAATGACACAGAGGGACACACCAGAAATTGGCTTCATACATTGTAACTATGTGGGGAATCGAACCCGGATCTTCAACTTTAACTACCGGGCTACCCCACAGTCCCGATAGACAGACAGACAGACAGACAGATAGACGGATAGATAGACAGATAGAGAGATAGATAGATAGATATGAATGTCTTGGCTTGTTTGTTGCTAGATGGCTGTGTCCCGTACCTGCACGCTGTATACACATGGCCCGTGTGTATACACCATGACGGTATTGATCTTCACCATGGCATCACCATTCAGTAAGTTACAACCTATGGTATCGTCCTGTCTGTGTTGTATGTAATAAACCACCACAAGTCATAATCCTCAGTTCGGGTTCCTCAAGCATGTCTTAGTGATTTCATTCTCGTCAGTGCCCCATGAAGATCCGGGTGGGAATTATTCTCCAGCAGTTCATGCTTCTCGTGACAGGCGACTAATGGGATCGGGTGCCTAACTCGCTGACTTGGCCGACACATGTTTTTGTATACCAACACTTATTCTCGTGCCAGGCGACTAACGGGATCGGGTGCCTGACTCGCTAACTTGGCCGACACATGTTATTGTATCCCAACACGTATTCTCGTGACAGGCGACTAACGGGATCGGGTGCCTGACTCGCTGACTTGGCCGACACATGTTATTGTATACCAACACTTATTCTCGTGACAGGCGACTAACGGGATCGGGTGCCTGACTCGCTGACTTGGCCAACACATGTTATTGTATCCCAACACTTATTCTCGTGACAGGCGACTAACGGGATCGGGTGTCTGACTCGCTGACTTGGCCAACACATGTTTTTGTATACCAACACTTATTCTCGTGACAGGCGACTAACGGGATCGGGTGCCTAACTCGCTGACTTGGCCGACACATGCTATTGTATCCCAACACGTATTCTCGTGACAGGCGACTAACGGGATCGGGTGCCTGACTCGCTGACTTGGCCGACACATGTTTTTGTATCCCAACACTTATTCTCCTGACAGGCGACTAACGGGATCGGGTACCTAACTCGCTGACTTGGCCAACATATGTTATTGTTGTATCCCAACTCTTATTCTTGTGACAGGCGACTAACCGAATCGGGTGCCTGACTCGCTGACTTGGCCGACACATGTTTTTGTATCCCAACACTTATTCTCGTGACAGGCGACTAACGGGATCGGGTGTCTGACTCGCTGACTTGGCCAACACATGTTATTGTATCCCAACACGTATTCTCGTGACAGGCGACTAACGGGATCGGGTGTCTGACTCGCTGACTTGGCCGACATATGTTATTGTTGTATCCCAACACTTATTCTCGTGACAGGCGACTAACGGGATCGGGTGCCTAACTCGCTGACTTGGCCGACATATGTTATTGTTGTATCCCAACACTTATTCTCGTGACAGGCGACTAACGGGATCGGGTGCCTAACTCGCTGACTTGGCCGACATATGTTATTGTTGTATCCCAACACTTATTCTCGTGACAGGCGACTAACGGGATCGGGTGCCTAACTCGCTGACTTGGCCGACATATGTTATTGTTGTATCCAAACACTTATTCTCGTGACAGGCGACTAACGGGATCGGGTGCCTGACTCGCTGACTTGGCCAACACATGTTATTGTATCCCAACACTTATTCTCGTGACAGGCGACTAACGGGATCGGGTGTCTGACTCGCTGACTTGGCCAACACATGTTTTTGTATACCAACACTTATTCTCGTGACAGGCGACTAACGGGATCGGGTGCCTAACTCGCTGACTTGGCCGACACATGTTTTTGTATCCCAACACTTATTCTCCTGACAGGCGACTAACGGGATCGGGTACCTAACTCGCTGACTTGGCCAACATATGTTATTGTTGTATCCCAACTCTTATTCTTGTGACAGGCGACTAACGGGATCGGGTGCCTGACTCGCTGACTTGGCCGACACATGTTTTTGTATCCCAACACTTATTCTCGTGACAGGCGACTAACGGGATCGGGTGTCTGACTCGCTGACTTGGCCAACACATGTTATTGTATACCAACACGTATTCTCGTGACAGGCGACTAACGGGATCGGGTGCCTAACTCGCTGACTTGGCCGACACATGTTTTTGTATCCCAACACTTATTCTCGTGACAGGCGACTAACGGGATCGGGTGCCTGACTCGCTGACTTGGCCGACACATGTTTTTGTTGTATCCCAACACTTATTCTCGTGACAGGCGACTAACGGGATCGGGTGCCTAACTCGCTGACTTGGCCGACATATGTTATTGTTGTATCCCAACACTTATTCTCGTGACAGGCGACTAACGGGATCGGGTGCCTAACTCGCTGACTTGGCCGACATATGTTATTGTTGTATCCCAACACTTATTCTCGTGACAGGCGACTAACGGGATCGGGTGCCTAACTCGCTGACTTGGCCGACATATGTTATTGTTGTATCCCAACACTTATTCTCGTGACAGGCGACTAACGGGATCGGGTGCCTAACTCGCTGACTTGGCCGACACATGTTATTGTTGTATCCCAACACGTATTCTCGTGACAGGCGACTAACGGGATCGGGTGCCTAACTCGCTGACTTGGCCGACATATGTTATTGTTGTATCCCAACACTTATTCTCGTGACAGGCGACTAACGGGATCGGGTGCCTAACTCGCTGACTTGGCCGACATATGTTATTGTTGTATCCCAACACTTATTCTCGTGACAGGCGACTAACGGGATCGGGTGCCTAACTCGCTGACTTGGCCGACATATGTTATTGTTGTATCCCAACACTTATTCTCGTGACAGGCGACTAACGGGATCGGGTGCCTGACTCGCTGACTTGGCCGACACATGTTTTTGTAACCCAGCTGCGTAAATCGATATTCATGATCATTTGAATTTACATATAGCTGGAATATTGCTTAATGCGACATGAAATTCAGCTCGCCTAATCACGTATTCTCGTGAGTTTAAAATACTCTTTTCAGTGAGACTTCATCAAACCATACTGGAGCAGCATTAGTAAACACTGTTCATTTGTAGATTGTGTAGTTTGTACTCGTTAAATTGAGTGAGTAAAGTTGTACGCCGTTTCAGCATAAAATATCACGACAGGGAACATTGCCACGGAAAATCAAACCCGGGTGTGCGGCGTGACATGCGAAGGTTTTAACCCCAGGGCTACCTCATCGTCGGTTATCTGCATCGACATGCGTCATAGTATGTTCTAAACGGAAAATCCCCCTAAAATCTGTTTTAAAATCTGTAACCGTTGTTTTATGTTAGGTGAAATTATCGGTACATATTCCTTCTTCTTCCTCACAACAGATGCGTCTGGGTTTGACCTTGTCTGTCCTGGTATCGTGTACCTGCGGAGCTCCGCACACCTGGTGTGCTCAGGTAACACACCTGTCTCCTTTATAACACCTATGAAGACACCTGCGGCCGTGTGCAGCATGCAACCACAAAGGTGTATACTACATGGTAACTACCGAGCTTCAGTGCTGAACGCTTCGTCCAGTGAGGTCACCATCATCAATACCTCCCAGATACATGCAGGGCAGTGGACATGCAGCACCTTCAGCGACAGCCGGACATGCAGTATCACTGTCGCAGGTGGGGAATAACTGGATACATCAACATATGTCATATTTGGGATTTCACCTTCTTAGCAAAGTACGAATTCTAGTACTTTTTTGGTTGAGTTCCAGCCTGGACTCGAACCCGCACCTTCAGAGTCAGGCACCTAATCGCGAGTACACAAAATCATCCGCCTAGCCCTCTCAGCCACCGCTAGAATTTGTACTTTACTAAGAAAGTGAAATCCCAAATATGACATATGTTGCATTTGACCACTTTCTAAATGGCATGGTGTAATCATAGTTGGATACATCACCCACACAGACAGGGATATACAGCCTAACAGGTTCGTGAAAACAGCACATGGCTAACCCGTACCCACTGTCCCTTTGTCTTTCCTTTTGTTGTTCTAGTGCGAAAATGTCTGTGAAAGTGGGTTACACAGATGAAGAGGAAGTTATAGCGGCCCGGCGAGCAAAGTTTATTGTCTTCTATTAGAGACAGATACACATGTCACCATTTGATGATCAGTGTGTCTGTCTGGCATAGTATCAAGAGAGACATAACATGGCTTCCCTAAAACCTGTCCGTGAACATCCGGATTAGAATTGGTCTGTGGCATTAACCAACAACCAAACAAAGAAAGCGAGTCGGTCCTACTAAAGTGTAAATCATTAATATGCTTTGCTCTGCAGGCATGTTTGTTTGTCGTCAACATTTACGGTTAATATAAACTATTGACATCTGTATTTCACAATCAGGTAATTTTGTGTGAGATTTAATCACGGAACATGTATATGTTACAACGATATTCACCTTTCTTTCAGAGCTACCGTCATGCACCGTGACAGCAAACAACGTCAGCATTCTAAGTATTGGCGACGCCCTGTTACTCGCCGTTAACATTACAGGCTACTACTGTTCAGAACAGGTTCGGTTTCAACTGACAACAGGGAACATCAGTCAAACAATAGACTCATCAACTGGTGACGAGGTTGTGGCGTCCTTCAACGTCTCCATCACAGAAGCCCACTTTGGCAACGTGGAGTTAACCTATGTGTGTGGTGATCACAGTCACCAGCTTGTGTGTGACGGTGTGCAGTCTCTAGCTGAACGTGAGTGTACCTACTCTCACGCCTCTTTCTAGTGTTTGTTTGTTTGTGTGTTTAACACTGCAGTGAACAATATTCCAGATATATGACTGCGTTTTGTACATAATCAGGTCTGAACCAGACAATCCAATGACTGACATCATGAGCATCGATGTACACAATTGTGATACGATGTCATGTGCCACCAAGTCCGTGAGTCTGACCAACCGATCCAGTTAGTCGCCTCTTACGACAAGCACAGTCGCCTTTTATGGCAAGCAGGGATTGTTATAGACCTATTCTACCCCGGACCTTCACGGGGTTTTGAAGACCGGTTCTAGCCCTGCATGTTTACGCGTGATGTGTGAAGTGAGACAACTGGTTGACATCGCTGTTGATGTATACTCAACAACACATATGCTAAAATTGTAAAGTAGCGTTTCTCTAATTGCATCCTGTATGTTTTCCCAATGATCATTCATGGTTCTGTGACAATTGCAAGATGATATATAAACTGCCATGTAAACTATCAATTGTCACTCAAAACAAGTAACAATTTACAGCGTACATATTGTCGGTTACAACAGCATGCATATTGTCATGTTTAATAGCATGGATAACATGTCACCATGTCAAGCAAAGGTGATAGTGTTACGATTCATGGCACTGTTCCTCTGCTGCCTTCAATAAGTGACTATGACAACATTCATTCCTCGTTGTCCTTTATACCCAGATCCCGGGACGCCCAAGACACACAGAGAGTCACCAACACAAATCGCCACCACCAAGTCCTCTGGCGTGATTTATGTAGCAGGAGTTATCTCCCTTCTCATCGTCGTCCTGATAGTTATCATTCTCCGCTCCATGCGGAAGGAGGCAACTCGGAAACTCCACCCACCCACAACCGCATCAGTAGGGTGGCTGACGGGAGGGCGTAGCGCAGAGGACAGCGTGTGTCTCATACAGACCGACCATGCCCAGGACGGGATAGGGGGTGTGGGTGCTGCTAACACCGGGTATGTTGTTGATGAGCAGATTGTGTCAGCTCGTGGTAGGTGGGACTCCTCGAGCCCCGTGGAGGTAAAGGATGTCTTTGCCGAACACCATCATCAAATTGACTTTTCCATGCGAGGAGGACTCAGCCAGTACAGCAAGGATGAGACGATCCAGCGCATCATGACGTCATGCATGCATAATACACATTTAAGAAGAACATTTATAGCCATTGCCCAGCGACTGGACCCGACTGAAAATCAAGAAGTATCATATCTAAGTTTCTGAAAGACGGACTGTAAACTCATATTTAAGAGTCGACCTCGAAAAGATTCATACATTGTTGTAAATATCGTCCCTTTTGTTAACATCATTGAATAGTCTTCATTGAACATTCGGGGTGTTTTCTTGTCCACGGTAGGACCCAGGATGCTTGTAAATAGACCCAATTGCAATTTTAATTTTAAAAATTAAGACATGCTGTTTATGATTAACATGATTAGATCAAATCAATATCTGGCGTCATCCCACTACGTGACCAGTTTGGTGGGACCCCATACCTCGTGAAGATGTAATAAGCATAACATATCAAAACCTGTTCACCTTGTTGTATTTGGATGCTTTTTCTAAATCTGAACATTACGAGACAACATGGTTTGAACTGTACCATGCGTTGTCCAAGGAAAACGATTGACCCGTCCTTGCCAGCATTTCTAATGTTGGACAAGATACACTCATGTTTTCCCCAACACCTGGTGTCGTCACATTTCGGAATGTCGGGATGTCGGCTTACGTCCTTTCCCGTCTGTGTTTTCACCGCATTGAACAAGAAAATTCTTGATATTGATAATCACACCCGTGAAGATCCGGGTTAGAACTGGCCTTCAGTCATGCTTGTCGTAAGAGGCGACCGACGGGATTGGGTGGTCAGGCTCGCTGACGTGGTTGACACATGTCATCCAATCCTGATTTCGTAGATCGATGCTCATGGCATTAAGCACTGAATTGTCTGGTCCAGCCTCGATTATTTACAGAACGGCGACATAAAGCGGGAATACTGCCGAGTGCGACGTAAAAGAAACTCACTCACTCACTCACTCACTCACTCACTCACTCACTCACTCACTCACTTTGGCTGATCAGACCAAGAGCACCCAGTGCCCAGACCGACCACTCTGCAGTTATTTTACGCCCTCTTCCCTAACAATGGTCAGCCTTCGCTGTTTGTGTATTCAGGGCGGTAACCAGCCAATGGTGACAGTATTAGACAGATGTCGCTTTGTCTGTCATATTAACAGAATGAACCGCAGTAGTATAGGGAATGACAGTTCTGGCTCACTTTCAAGAAATGTCTCTACAAAGCCTTATTTACTAAATAAGGCTTTGGTTGGGTCATTAGCTCTTGCTACTATTACCCCTACTACAAAAAAGTTGGCGGTAATTACTGTGCCTTGGTAGGAGGTAATACTGTGCCGTACGGTACGATCAATAATTCTTCTCTTACAAATCCCCTACCCGGCCCATCCCTCAAGTAGTATAAGTTAGGTTCGTCGGTTTTTATATCCACTTTATCTATGTTGTAAGTTTTGACTGACCATATAGGATCGGTGGCTCGCTTACGGCTATCGCCCTCGTGTTCCCCCGGCTGGTATAGATACCTCACTAGGGCCCTATCTGGTATCTGTTTCTCCTTCCCACGCAATGGAGCGGCCGACTCTGCAACTATTGATTTTAGTTTGATAGCGTCTGCCGGTTTCTTACCGGTGAGACGGGTGACTTCATGGTTGATTGCCGACACCACCTTGGGTAACCTCGTGACCCATTCAGTCGATCGTTTTCCAGGGGTGGCCATCTCCCTAGCATACTGATAGCCGAACAAGCGCTCAGCCAAAGTCCTATTAAATCTCTCAACTATGGCTTGGCTGCGATGGGCTCCGGCCGTGCCACGCCTGACCTTTGTATCGTGTTTGGCTAGCAGTTGTGACACGGCACCCATGAACTCCCGTCCGGGGTCAACTTGCAGCTCTGTTGGCCACGTCAGCGGGCTGCGTTTATATATGCGTTCGAATCCTCTGGCTACCTGGGCCGAATCTTTCGTGGTCAAGGGTTCGGCTTCCTTGTAACGACTGGCTATATCAACTACGGTTAAGGCATACTTGTACCTCTTGTCGTGGGGTAGGAACAGTAGGTCTGCCTGGTGAACGCTATTAGGTATGTTAATACCGAACCTCCTTCTAGGCACGTAGCGTGGTGCCGGCAAATAGATCTGCCACAGGGCTTGTTTTTCAAGCCACGCTTTGGCTTCCTCCGGGGGTACTCGCGCTATTTTAGCTAGCTTATCTACTGCGCTAGCTCCTTTCCAGTACCCACGCGGGCTGTAGTAAATAGCCTCAAATTTTTTCATGTCCATACGCGTATGTGTTTATACCATCAATAGCTATCCAATGTTTCGTGTCCATAGGCGACAGGGACGTCTTGTTTATAGTCAGTCCGTATATCTTATGTCCATCACTTCTAAGTGTGTTCATTTTATGTCTAAAGGTACGGGTCTTGAACAGGGCTTCCTTGAATCTGGCGTGTTTGATGTGTTGTTTCACCACATACTTCTTAACCCCCTTAGCCTTCCGGATCTCACTATTGTCGGCTTTCAGTATGGAGTACATCTTAGGTCTCAAACCTATGTACTCGGCTATGGGCGTGCCAGCACACTCGTCCTACATCTTACCTAGGACCTTTTTATTTACCGTACTGTGTAGGGTATGGGTCTTAGGATAATCGCTGGTGTCGTATAAATCGAGGTGTTTTTTCATGTCCTCGTACACGTCCTCGGTTTGAATCTCCATCAGCAGGGAATCCGTGTCAGTGTACAGCACTTCACACCTGTCACCGTACTGTTTCTTGAGCTCGTTGTAGTAAAAGTCGTACATCAGGTGTTTGGATAAATCGAGGATGCTCATCCCCACGTAAACAGGCCGGTTGAATTTTATGTGGCTTTTCTTCATGTGTAGGGCAACCAGGTTGTCTGTGAATATCTTACTACGGTTGAATGCCGGACTGGCTATCAATCTCCTGAGCTTGTCTTCCTCACTCGACCGAACCAGCTTCACGGTCACGCGTTTCCTCAGGTTCTCCATAGTCTTACCAAACACCGAGTTGTTCATGAGCTTGTAGAGATTTTTCTCAAAATCACTGGTGGCTTTTTTTCGTAGGTCTGTGTTCATTCTGATGTAGGGCTCCATCCATGGGCTCTGGTCGAACATGAGCACCCTGTGTATTTTGGTCAGCCTCATACCCAACGACAGGTACAGCTGTAGGTTGCGATAGTGAACGATGTACTTGGTCTTATTCATTAAGTTAGGCACGAGTTTTTCAACGTCTGTCACACGCCCACCTGACAAGTTATGTTGGTACTCAGACATCCAGTCTGGGTTAACCCTCATACGTTCGGGGGCCAGGGGGTAGCTGTTGTGTGATGTGTGTAATTCCTTGGGATACTCTAAGTCAACCTCGAGGATATAACCTTTGTTCGAATCTGGTGCAACCTCCATAACATCAACGTGGGGTACCCATTCGAATCCCCCTGTAGGTAGATACTGACTCATGGCCCAGCCGTACAGGTTGTTTGCGTCGAGGTAGAGAATGTGATTGGTTGGTTTGTTAGGATCGTAACCTTTCACGTATTGATTATTTGCTTTCGCGTATCGTTTGGATGCCATGGAAATCCCACCTCGCAAGCCTTTCTCAATGAATAGGTGCATGTCGTAATCTGTGAGCAATTCCAAATTAACTCCGGTCTTTTTAAGCAAGGCGTCCCACGACAGACCTGGGCTGGTGTAATACCATGCGGGGTCGAGTTTATACTGCTTTAAACAAGTCCGCCTGAATGTTTCAAACACGTCGGCTAACAGCAGTACATCTGTCCTCAAGTACAGGTCGTGATAATCACCCAGGTTCTTACAACCCAGTTTATTCCATACGTTAGTCGCGTGCGAGTAATCATCTCGTGAGACGGACGCCTCATTCAGCTTGCTATAAAAGCAGTCAATAGGGGGGTAGTCTGGTCTCGGTGAACTTGGCCCAACTATCCATGTACTCATAGGGGTACACACCCTTCCTCATAAGCAGGGGTCTAGTCTCGGCGTCTGTGTATCGATCGGTGATAGGGAAGGTATTGTTGGCCTTGACCAGACTGTCGAGTGACGACAGGAGGAACTGAAACGAGTCAATGAACCTAAGTCCGTTTAAGCTGAAGGAGATGTATCTCTCCATGTTGTTGGGGATGCACGTTATATTACCATCGATTTTCGCGATGGCCTGCATGATCAAGTGTGAGTCGTACCCTCTCAAGTTGTGAAAGACAACGGGGATGTTTATTGTCTTAGGGTTGATTTTAAGCTTGAGGTTGCACGCGCTGTGAGCGGCGCCTCTATACTTACCAGTTATGTGGCAGTGATCTCTCACCGAATCACCGTTAAGTGGTGAGCCACACACGTGACAGTTAGTGCTACTAGCGTGAGCTAGCCTGTCGGCTCGGGTCATACGCATGGGAGCGATTCTATACAATGCATTCCTAATAATTTTTTCTTCCTCCTGCAAACACTTTAGAAACCTTTCAGCCGCGTCAGGGCCCCTATACACTACCGGAGCTTTCGTTTCCCCGTCACAACGGACGACAATGTATCCAAACGAACAGGCTTTATGCTCTTGTGTCTTGTGGGTGAAGCTACCCCCACTAGGGGGTGTGGGGGAATCCCCACCCACAACTAAGGCTTCGAAGTCGGCGTATATAATATAAGGTACAGACATTTGGTTCTTGTGGTTACTGAATTTTAGGATATTTTCACCTTCCTTAGGCATGTCGACTCGTATGGCCGTCTGCCCCACACCTTGGCAATCATCCCGGTGGGATTCTAATAAATCAGATCGACTGAAACCGTGTAGGCATCGTACACAAAAGTGTTTTTCCCCATCGTGTTTCGACTGGTCGTGCAACAACCGGCTGAGATGTTTTATCCACGTGTAGTGATACTTTTCACCTAGTTGGATCATGAATATATTGATAACTTGGCGATCCTTCACCGGGCTGACCCTGTGTACTGTTGTTGTGTTACCTTCGTGCCCAAAGACATTTATAGCCAGATTATTCTGTTTTTCTACTTTAGTGATCTGGGATATTGGGGTTGGTTCATCTATACCATCCCAATTAAGCCCATCATCTTGGGGATAGCTAGAAAGCCTATCTGAATGAGTGCCAGCTGGAAATAAGGCTGACCTGATAGCTAACCTCAGGCAATCGTTTCCTCTATTCTTAACGTTTACTATGGCATGTTTGTTCCTATAGTAGGGAGGCAAGGCTAGGTATGACCCGCCTCTGAACGGCACGTAGTTAGCTATGTCTAGATAGACATTATCGATTTTATCTACAGCCCACCCGGACCCCAAGTGTGTGTAGCGTTCTAGGTATTCTCGTATCTGCTGAAAACTTGTATCGATTGATGCGTCAATGGTCTCTGCATGTGTGACGACCTCTTGTTGACCTCGGAAGTAAGGCTGAACATACTCAGTGGTACTCCCAACCTGCTTATCGAGCGACATTTTCACTGTGATCTGAAACTTGATACTTCCTAGATTATTTAGTTCCTGGTTGACCTTATCAGCTATCAGAGGCTTGATATCTGTAATGTCTATGTTTCTATCAACGTGCATGCGCCAACTTCCCAAATAGTTACCTACAGCGTGCTTAGTGCGCACGAATTGTAGGTCAATAGCTCTATTCTGTCGTAATAATTCTAAAAGCTGTGGTTTTCTCATACGGGAATACCCGCCTAAACCCAAATCGTGTGCCTCGGCTTTCAGTTGTTTTACAGTGGGACGTGCTACGGGGGCATGTGATAACAATGCGGTTAACCCGGCTCTCCCCAGGTTTGAATAACCCGTGTGTCCAAGCTGTTTTGCTTGAGCTTTTAATTGTTTTACCGTAGGAGGGGCTTCTAAACCTAGTAATCTCAACAATGCTGACTTCCGCATTCGAGAATACCCGATGACACCTCTCTGTTTTGCGACCCTCTTGAGCTCGCTTACAGTAGACATCGTGTTTACACCTAAGAGAACCAATGTCTAATTGGTTCACAGTAAGGGGAGGTAACTCTTAAGCGGCTATCTTGAGCAGTCGCCTACGTTCTTTTATGTAGCCTTTTTTATTCTCGTAGATGAGTTGATGTCTGACTATGTTCGCTCCGTGAGCTTTACATAGACAGTAGTGTCCTTTAACCCCGATACCACACACAGAACACGTGTAGTTAGGACTTCCCATATGGAAACAACAGAACCCCTGATTCCTGCATTTCCTACCACAGGCCTCGGTCTTCCCCATAAGTATGTATTCGCATCGGTATGGAGCGGGTCTCATGTTTACTTATATAGGTGTTTTAGTTTAATTGCTTCGCAACCAACGCAGTAGCTGCTATACCCAACACTATGAAGCCCAGTTCACGATTCATTTGTCCCTTGGATGGTGTGTAGTACTGAGCGAGTGTGGGTTTATTGAGCGGTTCCAATTGTTTACCAGTTAGTAAATAGTATTCTTTCATTGCTTCATCGACATCGTAGAATGTTTTAATGGCATGGTTTTCACGCTTGAGTTGTTCATTAATAAAATCGATCCTCTGGAGGCGTTTTTTAACGTACTCGTCCTGTGCCTTTTGTAAGTTCTCAGTAGCGAGATCGTGCCGCTTCCTTTCTTCCTGTATTTCAGCCCCATCTCGTAGTTTCGAGAAGAGGAAATTACTCCCGGAAAATGCCAGGGCATTCACTAACGCCCCACCGACCATCATAGCTATCGTGGCCATCCCTATATTTATTTCATTATATTATCAGGTATTATTCCTTGTTTTACTAGGATTTCTTTTGTGGCCATCGCCATACCAAGGTTCATTATGAGCATACCCATATCCTGCAGGTTGAAATCTAGCTTGATAGTTGGTTGTTTAAGCACCATTTTAGTCAACCGAGCGTACCCTACGGCTAGACTGGCGACCACTGTGGCGTGGTATGCGTCGTTGACGAAAGTTTTCCCCTCAGACATTATGTATATGATATAAAATATTAAAATTATAACATGATATGCGGGTCTACCATGGGGGATACCCCCATACCCCCACTGTTGTGGGTGGGGGGCTCACTGTTGGGTGGTGGCTCACTGTGGGAGGGTACCCACACGTATAACCATGTTATAACCACGGCAGCAGTTACACCTACAGCCAACAACAGTCGGGTTGGGTTGGTCACTTTATGTTGGTTACACCACCGTTTTTTACCGGCAGCTACTCTCTTAGGATTCTTCTGTCTGGTTACTGTTGAAGTGGTCTCCACCGTCACTGTTGGGGGTATCACCTCGGGGCTCACTGGTTCCGTCACCTCGGGACTCACTGGGGTTTCCTGTGCAGCATCCATCTATACTATTATTATTATTCTTTCTCTCAAATTGACAATGTTTTGCCGTGATAATCGCCGCCGTCACTGGAGCCAACAACATACCATATTTGTGGTACAGCCCGCAGCTGATAGAGCTCACGGCGTGTTCGATAAAAGGGTCTTTCTCGAGGTCTTCCCACAGGTAAAGTCGGCGCTCTGGTGGAATGGGAAGGAAGTGTGATACAATACCGGTGTATATCTGGGTCATAGCCGATCCTATTGTTTTTGTCATTTCTGCTCCGAGCCGGGACTCGTATCTAGCGTACAGCTTATCGATTTCTTCGGCTGACATTTTGTGAATTTTATCCGGAGTGTAGTCCCCAAAGTAATGTTTGGCTTTGCCGCCAACAACCAACGCCACCAGTTTCTCTCGCTTGGGGGAATCCCCCACACCCCCAGTGGGGGAACCCTCCAACGACAATTGTTCGAGCAATTCCTCACACTCCATCTTATAATACAGTATGGTTCAAAATTATTGAGAATAGCTAAAGCATTTCATATTATTAAACGAGAACAAATCAGATAAAATTGAATGTATTGTAAAAGTGAACTGACCTTTTCATGTTGTGTAGGTAACAATTTAATATTTTATCAAGTCTCCTTGAGCTTCACGGCACAGTCTAAGACGGGTAGGCATACTTCCTATCAGAGAGGTTAGTGTCTCGTGAGTTATGCTGTCCCAGTATCGGACCACTTCTCTCTTCTTGTCTTCAATTTTTGTCAACCCCTTTTGATTCACACATTCCTTCATCATCCCCCAAATGTTCTCAATGGGATTTAAGTCAGGACTATACGCAGGAAATGGTAATGCAGTCACATTTTTCTCCTGAAACCACTGCTTGGCATGTTTTGCGGTGTGTTTAGGATCATTATCTTGCTGCAAAATCCAGTCATTTCCATAAAACACATGTGCACTTGGAAGCAGAAAATTATCTAATATAGTGTAGCGTTGACTTGTCAGATTTCCCTCAAACACACACAGCGGGGTCGTTCCTAATAAGGATATCCCTCCCCATACATGAAACTTTGGGCTGTATTTAGGTCGTCGATACAATGGTGCTGACGCAGACTTTGTCCATATTTTCACATTATTGAGATATACCCATATTGAGCTTTCATCAGTAAAAATCACATTTTCCCAGTCAACGTTTTCATGTGCCAAACACCACTCAGCACGCCTGTCTTTATGTTCTTGTTTCATGAGAGGAGAAGGAATTCCAGTCTTTTTCTCCCATCCAAGATCAATCAAATTTCTTCTAACTGTAGACTTTGATACAACTGTTGATCCCCTTTCTATCATTTCATACCTGATGTTGGAGATGCTTGCCCTTTGCTTTTTAGACGCTAAAATTCCCAGCCGGACGCGATCTGAGAAGTCCAATTTTCTGGGTCTCCCTGCTCCTTTCTGGTGCCCAAAATCCTTTCCGTCTTTAAAATTCTTCCTAATTCTATACACAGTAGAAAGAGGAGTTCCTGTTCTCTCTGCCAATGTATTTACATCATCAATTCCTTGATTACACAACTCAAAAATCAACCTTCTTTTATCTTCAGCAGACATTGTTGACAGTGCTGAGGAAAATGACGTCTGCTACAAATTCAGGGGAGGTAACTCTAATTGTACTATAGTCGGTAGGCCAAGATGAGTTACCTCCCTTATATCATTACTTAGTTTTAAGTATCAGTGAATCAGTTGAGGTGTTAGGATAGCTCAAAGTAAGAAGAAAAATTCTCAATAATTATGAACCAGACTATATCACAAGTAAGATTTAGTTTTAACTATATAATACCCGATACAGGCAAAACACAGAGAAATGAAGGTTAAGTTGCACACGACAAATACTTCAAATATCATAGCTTTGCTTAGCTTTGCTTAGCTTTGCTTAGCTTTAGCTTAGCTTTAGCATACTATATATGCTACTGGTTGGTCGGTCTTTAGAACGAGCTTAGCGTGTTTAGTTTCAGCGAGCTGTTTCTTCACCCGTTCCCGTTCTAATTTACTCATCACATCGTTCTCTCTCAAACACTCCTCGAACGAATCCCTGTCCTTGCAGTGAAATAAGGCCACCCATCGCGTCTGCTCCCTGAGGTCTTTCAACACCGAGTTGAACTTCTGCGTTAGCACCCAGACGCTGTGATTTGCATGCCGGCCGGAGAAGGCCAGGTACGATAGCATGTCTCTCTTTTTTGTTATCTCGCGATTAGCGCTGCAGTCGTCCAGTATGAACAGCGTCGGTTCCCCTTTAAATTTCTCGTGAAGAGCTTTCAACCAGTCCTGCAGACGTGTTCCAGGGTCGATTTTGTGTACGTCCGGGTCCGTCATCACCCAAGGTCGCGCGTACGTTTTATTCATGCTCAGAGTAGGGCACATGATAACGATGTTATCGAACACATCCTTGTAGTAACCCTCCAACATATCCAACACGAAAACGGTCTTCCCACAGCCAGTCTGCCCGCACACTATAGCGCAGTGTGGGTCAGTGGGTAGTTGTGGGTACCCCTGGGGGGTGTGGGGGTCTCCCCCACTAGTAGATGGCTTGCACGAATCTCCCATTGTCTATATTAAGTTGCGCGTCCATAATTACGTACAGATATAATTTCAACTTACCAGCGGTTTGAGCCTTCTTAGTAATCTGGATAGTTATCCCTTCGCTGCCGTTATCTATACGACGCCCGCTGCCGTGCAGTTTATCATCATCCGTGGATCGCATGTCCAACCATAGGGCGTACTTGGTGGTCAGGTATTCACCGATCTGCACTGAGCCGAGGTCCAGGTCCTTTGTTATGTAATCCCCCACTGGTAGCTTTTTTATCTCATCCCACTGCTGGTGTGGTCTCATACCATGACTGAACAGCTGGTTGGGCACGCCCTCGATGGTAACTTCCACCTTTTCAATCTCTGGGTTGAAAAACTTCTCGCTGTCCCTCCGGAATGGCTCGTAATCCTCCACGGGGACGACCAGTATACCTTTCATCGATCGCGCCGGCACGTTCAGGTTGATATTCCACACAGTGTCGCTCTTATCTCGCACGACTGATCTATGCCTCAGTACGCGATCGTACAGGATAGCCATCTTCCCAGAGTACTGGTTTCGAACCTGCCTGGCCAGCTCCGGGCTAGTGACCATGTCGAACTCCAGAGAGATGTTGTCTATGGCATAACTAGCCTCATCACCGTTCGGCGTACGCACTACTTTGCTATAGTCGTTAAACGTGAGCTCGTATTCGAGCCTATCACCCAGCGCGGCCTGGTAAAACGGCGCGTGTCCCGTGAGCAACTCGAAGTCGAGCGGCACGCAGAATCGATTCCCGTATGCTAGAGCGATGGCTTTTTCACCGTCCGATAGCTTGTCTTGCTGGTCTGTCGTGAAGACGTATCCTATGCGCGCCCGGGTTGATTTGCTGATGCCCTGGTACACATCATTGACTCGTTCTCCCTCGCTTTTCCAGAGATCCTTGTAGCAGTGAAACACGTCGCTGTCGTCGATGCTCAGCACCTCGTTACCGCTGATCTTGACGGTCGTTTTCTTGATGATAGCTCGACCCACGTTACGCACTAGCTCGCGTTTGTCGTCGGAGGTCAACGTGATATTGAACGCCAGTCGAACAGTGCCTGGTACAATGAGGTCATTCTCACCAAGGTTTGGAAATCTAACCAGCAGAGTTTGATTCTGGTCTATCTTGCTGGGATTGTTGGTGATGGTCACTGACTGGCGCACGGCTCTGGCTCCTAATGGCTCTCTCAATCTTCTGAAAGGATCTAATTTTCTGCCGTACATTGTTATATAAAAGAAATATATTTTTAATACTAATGGATGAAGACATAGATATGACGGAGATGCCGGGCGCTAGTGCCCAGGCATTCGATGATGAGCAGGAGACCTCATTTACTAGTTCACCATTGAACCAAGAACTCTTGGAAACAACGGTAAATGATTATTACGAAAGTTTAAGAAGAGATAAAAACTACGTTGAACCACAGGGTCGATACCATAAGAATTTTTTTATTGATACAAAGGGTGTTCTACGCCTTAAGTCTGACCCAGGGGTTGACCTCTTTAACAAGAGCAATAAAAAACCACTGGCCTTGTCAACTCTAGCCAGCCGCCATTGTGTTGAATTTATCCGTAAAAATCTAAACATGAATGATTACGGTGGTGCAATACCTAAGGCCGTTAAAGAAGATCTGCAAGCTACCAGATCCCACCTCACCATTAGAGATGAAATGACACCACAGCGTGCTACAGAAGCCTCGGACAGCATAGAAAAACTGTTGAGCACCTACTGGGACAAACCGTTACCGGGGTTTGACTTTCCGGTAAGGGAACTGCGCGGCTTAGACGAAGCCGTGAAACGCGTGCGTGGAGAACTCGTGAACAACATGGGGAAACTGAACGAAATCGACGAGCACATCGCTAGGGAAAAAACCAAACTCAACGAAACTGAAAACGATGATATGAAGCGTCGTATCAATGAACGAATACGTGATTTAGAAGACGAGAGACGTACACGATTGGAAGCCGCTTCCTCGAATCGTGAACAGCTTCGATCCCAGATCAGTCGCATTCGGGAAACAATCGATAGAATACTGAACGAGGATACAACTTTAGCCAACAGGATTCGGATATTGTTCCGGGAGCAAGGGATCACCATCGCCAGCATTCTAACTGCATTGGGTTTCATCATATCAACCCTGGTGGTGTCACTGACAGGGGGAACCCCCACACCTGCCGGCGGAACTCCCACAGGCGGTGGTGTTAAAGACTGGATAAAAAAACTCGGGGAAGGCCTAGCTAAACTGGCTGGTAAAGCCGCCGAAGCCCTTCCCGGCATCCTGGGTAGCATCGTCTCGTGGTTGTTGAGCGCTCTGTCTAAAACTGCCATGTGGCTCAGTCAAAACCTGTGGGCAGCCATCGTCGCCGTGGCGGGTCTGGTGTACGTAGCGGCTAAGAAATCTTTAACCAAATAAGTCCCAAAGCTACCCCACCAACCACTAGGGCCGTTTTATTATCAATATGCTGCTGATAGGGGGGTACCCCCACATGCATATGGGGGTGTGTGGGGGGCACATGAACTTTAGGCTCCGGGGGTGGCGCCACTATACCCTTTTCACGTGGTTGGATGTGTGGGGTAGAGTGGGTGTTAATATCGGGGTTGATACCCAACTTTTGATCCTTCGTGGCTATGACTATTTTGTTGTTATAATTCAACACTTTTTTTATTCTCAGTTGCATATCACTCGGAGCCATGTACAACCCCACGCCGAACACGTAATTGACTTTCGATCTGGCGTTTTCTAACATTTTTTGGTAACGGTCGATAGCCCGCGGGAGATCAACTGGAGAATTAATAGTATCATCAACGTTGGCAACGAACTGTTTCTGAGTGTCGAAAGCAGCTCCCGAACCGATGATGTTGGAACGTATTTGCGCCTGCGCACCCAACAGCGACCACACGTACGTTCGAATCGAGTCGTTCAACCTGACTATCCCGGCACGAGTGAATCCTTTCGACGTGTCCAGCATGAACATTTTCCACCCGTCTGCGGTTGACTGCTCCACTTTCTGGATTTTGAAAGCAACAGCACCTTTAAAGTCCATACGATCATCCCTCCATTCATTACTCGACAAAGCCAAGTCCTTCCGAAGTATACCTCGTCTCACTAAATCATCACTGGCATCTTTCACTGGTTGTGGTCCATATTTGGCAGGTTTAGGAACAATTTCATCTAATTCACGGAAAAAATTCCCAGGACTAAACATTTTTCGTTTCAGAAAGTTTGTTAGTATATGTTTGTCAAATGCTTTTGGCGAGAGCCCATGAGCGTAAGGAATACCCAACCCGTGGTTCAGCCCCGGCAAACGCCAATCCGTCTTCGGGTCTATTTCGAATTCGTTGCAAATACGTTCGTAGACCCGTCTATCGTACGGGTTGTTTGTTGCGTCCCACGCTTTGTCCTGTGGGAGGGGGGCGCTGATCTCCTTAAGGATACGTCTGACCTGGTAGTACACGTGGAACTTGAACACAGACTGACTCAGCGGTCCACGCCGAGTGTCGGTCAATGTCACACCACACCCCGTTGTAGCGCACCACACAGCAAAGTTTAATTGATTCTGCCAGAACTGCATAGGGTTGTTGAACCACGCGTGGACTGCCTCAATGTTAGTCACCGAAAGCTTATACTTATCGAACACATCTAAAAGCTGGGCATTGAAATACAACTCAGGAGCAACCACGATCTTCATGGGGGAGAAATCTACATCCAGTTTAGGGTAAAACACACCAGGGGAATACATTTTAAAACTATTATATAAATAAATATATATGTAATATGTACATAACACTTCCAGGAATAACGAGCGGTGAGGCCGTTCAGCTGACGCACGCGATCGATAACACGTCAGGTCAACTCGAAGTCGCACTCTGCGATATCACCTACCTACCGCAATGGACTAACATTAATATCAGCAACAATAAGCTGTTCGTTAGTGGAACTCGCAGCCAGATAACTGACGGCTAATACAGCGTGTGCTCTCTAAACGACGAGGTCTTCAAACCCCTGGGAGCCGAACTCAAGATGAACGACTCAAACGGTACAGTGGTGTTAATCAACAACGGAAGAACCTCATTGAGGCTAGGCCGACCATTAGCGAGGATACTCGGTATGTCTCCTGACGAGATAAAACCAACAACAACCGTCACAGGCACGAAGTTACCCGACCTAGTACCGTACCGAGAGCTGTACATTCATCTCGGTCAGGTGAGCACAACGTATAACATTCAAGGAGGTCACCCTTCCACTATACTGAGAGCAGTGCCGGTGAAAACTGAGAAATTCAACGACGGTAGAACCGAGTCGTTTTCACCACGGCAGTATAAGAGATTAACCCAGGGCAACATACCTGAGCTGACAATATCGGTGTTAGATATAAATCATAATCCTGTAAATATAGGATACCTCAGCTTAACGCTTCACGTAACATGACCAGCGCACAAGGGCCCGGAGTGAAAAAATGCGTCAATATCGGGATCTCCGACCTCGGAGACACACGCGGTTTCGACGCTCCCGGAGTAGATGGTAAATCGTATGCCTTGCAACTGAAAAACAACATTTACAAACGCGTTGAAATCCCCTCCGGTGGAACCCTAAGTGATATGATAGATACCACAAGAGCAACAGTAAACACTAAGTACTCCCTTGTCAACACCGGTGATAATAATTGGGTAATATACCCATCGTTCGAAGGTAAACTGTTCGACTTAGACGATGTTGAGAGCACTACCGTCGTCAAAAACAAACCATATATGCTCGTCTTCACCGAAGATGACAAGTGGGTGTTGTTACCCGATAAAGACGACTGGTTGATCAATATTAGACTCATCTCCCCTTACGTGTTCACAGATAACAAAGACAACCACCTAAACAAAGTCGTGAACAATGGAACCCTGCTCGTGGCTTACGTCCCAACTCAAAGACGTAGCGTAGTCGTCAGCCCAGCCAACACTGCGGTAGCCCACATGCTATCGAGTAAACCGACCGTACAAAACGTGAAATTGCAGTTGGTGTCTGAATTCGAAGGCGTGACCAAGGTACTAGATAATATAACGATAAACGGAACACTGATCATCAAAGTCTACCTAGGGGAACCATCGGGGAATAACATCGAGATCGTGAAGGGGATCAAACTCGGGTGGGGTAAACAACATCAGTTTCAAATTTGTAATGTTTACGTGCGGGGGGGTGTCGACCCCAAGACCAGTCTACAGGGGGTCAACGTGATCGTGGAAAATAAGATATCACTAATCAATATCTTCCTGCCTGACAACATACACTTCATGGGTATGAAGTTAACCCCTGAATTATTATCAGAAAACCAGTTGGAAATTATATCATAATAGTATAATAATGACTAGTCATCATCCCAACACTACGCTTAACGACCTAGGAGACACGGAGGGATTCGATCAGCCTGGTGAGGAAGATGAATTATACATCCTACACTTCAAAGACAACGTGTACAGACGGGTGTCGTTATCAGATTTAAAAGAACCCAAATGGTTGATCAACTTAACAATCGCCTCACCTTATATCACAACAAAAGAGGGGTGGAGGTTTATCTCTAAGATTAGGAATAACGGTATCTGGCCCGGGGATTTCATTACGGGGAATGAAGCAACAGCCTCGGTATATTTTTATGAAGGAAAAATTGGATTAATTTCTGGAATAGAAAGTAAATTAACATTTAAAAGTAGGTATTTACACGAAAGGCAGCTTGAGATATTCTCCCCCTACACAATAATCATAGAAGTCCTCTTTACGTATTTTGACCAGGAAAACTCCTCGAAAGGACGTCAATTTTTACCCGGGGTGGTAGTACACTGGTATACCGAACACTTAGATCAATATTGCCGTATTGTTATACAACGGGATACCCCCACGGGTCCTATAAACCGCTTAATAAGCCTCCCTGGGGTTTTTATTACAACAGAAAAGTCTATTGGCTTAACACCTATTATCATTGATAATAATCTATTAATTATAGGCTTCAAATACATTGATAGACTATTAACTGAAACCCAATTAAAATATTTTTCAAAATATATATTATAGGATGGGTCTGTACCCAGTCGTAGAGGAAGTAGTGAAGACGCTGGAAACCGTAGATGGGTTCCGCTTGAGGCAGTTATGTGATGTGAAACGTCAACTAGAACAAGACCGTGACACGCGGAAAGCACTATGTAAAAAATATAATAGAGCTTTCAATATCGTAGATGGGGCTGACACTACCCTTATGGCAACCAGCATGGGACTAGGGGCTGCAGGTGTTGGGTTGTTAACCACCATCGTGGCTGCACCTATAGTGCTAAGTTTTGAAATAACAGCTGGGGTGGCAGGGTTGGCAGGGTTGGCGCTTAAGTTAATATCACGCAGACTTCATCGTAAGGCATTGAAACATGACGAGATCAGGGTTCTGGCCGAAGCAAAGCTCAACACAGTGAGTGAGCGTATTTCCACGGCACTCACTGATAGTAAGATCTCAGAAGAGGAGTTTAGTTCAATCCTCTCTGAACTCAAAAAATATAACGGAATGAAACAAGATATTCGATCCAAGTCTCGTAAGTCTGCTATCAGCGAGGACGAGAAAAAAAAGTACATAGCACAGGGAATACAAAAAGCCCAGCAAGCCTTTATTATGAACACCAAAGAGATCGTAGGCGGTTCACATTAAACTGTTTCATTGATATAAACATAACATAGGCCGCCAAAGTGAGGAACCTAACTTATACTACTTGAGGGATGGGCCGGGTAGGGGTTTTGTAAGAGAAGAATTATTGATCGTACCGTACGGCACAGTGTTACCTCCTACCAAGGCACAGTAATTACCGCCAACTTTTTTATAGTAGGGGTAATAGTAGCAAGAGCTAATGACCCAACCAAAGCCTTATTTAGTAAATAAGGCTTTGTAGAGACATTTCTTGAAAGTGAGCCAGAACTGTCATTCCCTATACTACTACCGCCGCTTTTAATGTGCCTTTAAACGCTGTATATTATGTTTAGTCAGCCTTTGGTCGACAACTTAACCAATTACCAAGGGATTTAGAAATTCTTTAGGCAACAAATGTCATACCAACAACATAGGACCTGACTTTCACTTGTAACACGTGGTCGATCGTAATTTAGGAAACAAATCTAATTACTGTTTGTAATCTCTGGCTTCCAGTCTTGATCATTTACACGCAGATAATATATATGATATACTGAAGTTGCTTTTCACACTAGACAGCGGTAATCGTTGTTTGTCTCGCTTACAAGATGTGTGAGTGGGCTTAGTTTTACGCCGCTTTTAGCAATATTCCAGCAATATTCCAGCAATATCATGACACGGGACCACAGAAACGGGCGTCACACATTGTACCCATGTTTGGATATGGGGAATCGAACCCAACGAACCCACCGTAACCCAAGGACAATGTTAATTTTGGTTTTGTCCTAATAGTGAGTGACTGTAGTTTTACTCCCTACTCAGCAATATTCCAGAGTTTTGTTCTGATAGATGACCGTGTGTAAAGCACGTGTTTTACACAATATCACAAGAGCTGCGGGTCACAGTTGGCTTCTATCAATATTCCAGCAATATTCCAGAGTTTTGTTCTGATAGATGACCGTGTGTAAAGCACGTGTTTTACACAATATCACAAGAGCTGCGGGTCACATTTGGCTTCTAGCAATATTCCAGCAATATTGCAGCGGGGGACACCAGAAATGGGCTTCACACACCACATATGTGGCGATTCGAACCCAGGTCCCATGGTGACGAACGAGTGCTTTAACCATTAGGCTACCTCACCGCCCCTCATTATTTGAGAGACCTGTGAAGGTCGTGAGTAGAACAGGCCTTCAGCAACCCATACGTGCTAAAAGAAAGCGACTGTTTGTCGCAAGAGGCGACTAACGGGATAAGGTGGTCAGACTAGCTGACTTGGTTGACACATGTCATCGGTTCCCAGTTGCGCAGATCGATGCTCATGCTGTTGATCACTGGACTACAGAAGATCATGATGAAGACTATTGTTAGAGCACTGAGAGATCTGACTTGGATCTCCTCATGTCTTCAGGGGGTATACAGTTTGATATGATTGGAAACAAGAAGTCAAGTTCGTTCAGACGGAGTACCTCGGGTAGATGTACCCCTGTCACAAAGCCATCTCAGTACTACAACTGTCGTACCTCCGGCACCGTAACAGTGACGATAGCTAATTTAGTGCTACAACTGTCGTACCTCCGATACCGTAACAGTGACGATAGCTATCTTAGTGCTACAACTGTCGTACCTCTGGCACCGTAACAGTGACGATAGCTATCTTAGTGCTACAACTATCGTACCTCCGGCACCGTAACAGTGACGATAGCTATCTTAGTGCTACAACTGTCGTACCTCCGACGCCGTAACAGTGACGATCGCTATCTTAGTGCTACAACTGTCGTACCTCCGGCACTGTAACAGTGACGATAACTATCTTAGTGCTACAACTGTCGTACCTCCGGCGCCGTAACAGTGACGATAGCTATCTTAGTGCTACAACTGTCGTACCTCCGACGCCGTAACAGTGACGATCGCTATCTTAGTGCTACAACTGTCGTACCTCCGACGCCGTAACAGTGACGATAGCTATCTTAGTGCTACAACTGTCGTACCTCCGATACCGTAACAGTGACGATAGCTATCTTAGTGCTACAACTGTCGTACCTCCGATACCGTAACAGTGACGATAGCTATCTTAGTGCTACAACTGTCGTACCTCCGATACAGTAACAGTGACGATAGCTATCTTAGTGCTACAACTGTCGTACCTCCGGCACCGTAACAGTGACGATCGCTATCTTAGTGCTACAACTGTGGTACCTCCGATACCGTAACAGTGACGATCGCTATCTTAGTGCTACAACTGTCGTACCTCCGATACCGTAACAGTGACGATAGCTATCTTAGTGCTACAACTGTCGTACCTCCGATACAGTAACAGTGACGATAGCTATCTTAGTGCTACAACTGTCGTATCTCCGGCACCGTAACAGTGACGATCGCTATCTTAGTGCTACAACTGTCGTACCTCCGGCACCGTAACAGTGACGAGGCCCTGGGACCACATTTTAGATGCTCTCTTAGCGCTAATATTGTCTCAAGGTAGCGTTAATGTATGGCCCATACGACTATCATAGCCAAAAGCCAGCTTCGAAAATCTAGGCCCTGGTTCTCTGCCGTTTGTACGTAAAACTGACATTTTCTTACACGTGAGTGATGCTTGATTACTGCTCATATGTATAGAACCACTGCATTGATAACACAAGACAAACTAACACAGCAGTGATAATATATACAACATGCAAACACATGACATAGCAGGTGATACAAGACAAACATCAAACCCCACCACGGCAAAAAGAAATCGCATACTGCCTATACACCAAGAGTGAGCGAGTTTGGTTTTCCAGCAAAATTCCAGAAAGATCACGATAGGGTACACCAGAAATTAACCACATGGGTGATTATGTAAAGGCATTTCCAAATTCATATTTCCAAATAATAACAGTGATCAAGCCACTACCTGTATAATCATAACAAAAGCACATGGTAATGTTTATAAACAGTAGGTCAGGTGACCTAATTTGCATGTCAGTCTGCCCCTGGTAGTCAGTCTGGCTACCAGAGTGCATATCACCTTGCAGTCAACAAGGTCACACCATTTTGAAAAGGTTACCAAGTCCATGTGGCTACACAAGATGTGAGTAAAATTTTGTCGTATGTCCTATCTAATTGCTTCCAAGAATGTTTAATGTAATGAATATTTGCCATTATTGTCTTAGAAATGTTTCTGGTGTGAAATATGTAATTTGAAGGGAAATTTACTGTAAATTTGTATGTTTTTGTTATTTTCATCATTTTCATGACTAAGCCTAAATGAAATGTGTAAAATGGTTTTGAAATGTTGTTTAAAGCCCTAAATAAGTAAAATTATGTTAAATAAGGTTTGTTAACATTTGCGTATGAATTTTGATATTTTTATATGATCTGTAGTACAGAGGTTCTTTGTTTGTTTTTGAACCTAGCCACACCTCGGCATAAATTGCTCAACGCCATACTGTTATTGTGTAACGACTATGTACAACGATGAAACGAAAATTATTAAAACCTGTGGCGCGAGTTTCAAGTCTTGTGTTCCTGCTGCTACATACGTAGTAGATAAGTATATTAAGATTCTGTCAAAGAAAGGCCACAAAGGGCTTTTTCATCCATACTGTAACAAAACTGATCGTACATGTAGAGTTTTCAAACATTAATATAACATTTGGGTATTCTCCTACTTTTAGAATCTAACTCACACTGTGTACATGGGGTTCACCGCAGATTATAATAGTTATTTCACAACATACTCAAACTCTCACTATGATCTTACATTTATGGGAATTTGGTTGAGCGTCATACTGAACGAGAGAATCATTTTCAATGCAGTCGTGAAATGTCATTCTATCTTAAAGCACCAGGCTAGCTATTCTCGACATCTTCGTAGCCAGTAGCTCTCTAGTTGCTGCGTAGCACACTAGCTACGATCAAAGTTAACCATTCTTAGGGTTACGAACGATTAAGAGGCGTAGGTATTTGTTAAAGGGATATTTCGAGATCAGGTGATGTTCTACGTACTCCAGTCTGTTCCTAAAAGGTCGATGACTTTCTTTACTCTTGCAGTCAATTCTACAAACGTTCACTTTCTTCTATAATGTTCACACTTTTCAAGCCTACGTCTTCTGGCATTCGTGGTTTCTCCTCAGTAAATCTTTCATTGTAAATCTTAAATGCGACAGTGACGACAGCCAAAAGTACACACAAACTGACACCGACAGACAGACCAACAGTCAACTTTACGGATGGACCTGTATCTTTAGGCGATGGAGAACTGGCTGATGGATCCTCTGACGTCATCGGCTCTTCTGACGTCGTCGGCTTTTTTGACGTCATCGTCGACGTTGTGTCAGTCAAGGTTGGGAATGTGGTGGTCGAAGGCGTTTCTAGAAGGAACAGTAATGAATTATTTATCATTATTTGACTGACATGCGGAGTTACTCTTGATTGGAATAAAAGTGAAACAGGTTAGGCCGATACCACGGCAAATTGTCACTCAAGAGTTCGTGATCTTTTTAAAGATGACTCTGCGTGCTGAATAGACCATCGTGCTCGACATAAAGCATTAGTCGACTGCCAACAGTAAGTCTGGGAAGACATGCTGGGGATGTTAGTCGTGGGCAACTACAGTACGTCTGTTCCATGCACGAAAACATCTTTTTTCTTTTTTTTGCTGTGCAGTGCCGCACTACATTCCAGCCAACCAGACAATCCAGTGATCAACGTCATGAGCATTGACTGGCCACCCCATCTTGTTAGTCGCCTCTGACGACAAGCATGAAACGTACATAAAATGAATTTCAATATGAACATATTTCACGCTGAGTGCGTTTTATTTCCGTAAAATCCTAACCTAGAAGCAGCAGCGTGGAAGAACAGTTCCCCAGTACTAGAGCTGGAACCGTGTATGTTTGCTCAAACTGATCTTAAACTACATTTTTTAAGTTGGGCTCGTAAAACCTTTTTGAACAAAAATTATAATTCTAGTTTTGATTGCATATCCTCACTGATTCAAACCTGAAAATCAACAGAATTATACCAAAAATAGTTCAAAGACAACATGTTCTTAGATTGTAGTTGGAAACTTAAAAGGGTTTCACACATTGTACCCAATGTGAGGAATCGAACAAGGGTCCTCTTGACGAGCGGATGCTTTCACCACCGGAATACCCTCTCGCGTCCTAATTCGATTTTCATTTTGAAGCCTAATTTACAAAGTCATGTACTTTGCAAATGACCTATATATGTCATAATATAATCAGACTTCTTGAGGAGACAAAACAAACTAAACAGTATTTTCGAGAACAGTGACAAGTTTTGATTGGTTTTTATATACTATCCCAAAAACGAAACGCATATAGGAGAACATGTTGTATTTTCAAACATGCTTAACTCGTCCACAGACAGACTTTAGTCTTTACACCAGTTTAGAAGGTAATGTCTATACAATCAAGTGGATACTTTTAGATAAAGACGACGCTGAGCGCGATGGTGACAACGTAGCACAACCCCGACGTCGGGTTTCCTGGCACTCAGACCAATATCTTTCAACCTGTTCCCTACAGTTTCACCGGATATCCCCTTGCTGCCCTTGTGGCAAAACGATCACGCAATTGTAGTACCTGGATGTACCGATCTTGGGCTGCAGTGGTAAATCGAGGTGTGACTGTATGGGGACGGTCATTTGTTATACCTGTTTGGTTGCAACGAGCTGCAAGCCATGATATCTTGCTCAGACTAACATTCGGATGTCTGGCATGACCTCCAGCATGCATTCTTTAAATGGCGATGTTCCGAGTCAAGACGTGACGTAGTGATTTGACCTTGAAACTCCTTCCAAACAAATGCCAGTTTCTGAAAGTCATCTGGATTTTTATTGTCAGACAGTGAATGCACTTTGCTGCACAACTTCAACTGGAAAATGATATCTGTTGCGTTGTGGCGATGCCTTTCTACTCCTTGTCAGAAATCTTATCAAAATCAACATTGTCAGGTAAAATAGGATTTTTACTTGTCCAGTTGGGTAAAATTATGCTATCAAAACTTTTGTTACATATTTTGACGATTGTTTTAACACAATTGGTAATCAATAGATTTTAAAAAAATAGAAATCTATGCGTTTCCTTTTTAGGGATAGTTTATTCTGCATGTAGGGAAGGACACACATTTCTCGAGCACCTGACGTCATCACTGCTTTTCAGTGCTCCATTTATACCATTTTCAGAACATTTTTCCCCTTCCACCAAATTAAATCTGTCAGGTTATTCCTTTGCATTCACACATGTATGTTTCAAACAACCTGTACATGTTGACGCTGACTCTGACGTTTACGTTGACGTTGATGTTGACGTTAATGCTGACGTTGAGCCGGTGGTTGTGGGAGCTGCCTCTATCAAGATATAGATGTACACCATCAAGGTAATGGAAGACCCAGCTCTGACTATCTCCAGAAATCTCAAGTTGAGAGCATTAAATAGATCGTGTTGATGCTACGTCCAGTTGTAAGGACATGTCCGTGGCTGGGTCCATCGAACACATACTGGTATGACCATAATGTGTCTGGACGACAAGTGCCACTTATTTCCCTTATTTATCGAACACCCGGTGTTATTACCGATTTCAGGAACCCAATCCTAAACCTGTCATCGTAATTTTGCACTTCACGCGAAGTACATACGATGTGATTGGGATAATCGCGATCTCTGACCTTAACGTGGTGATATTTAGTACAACTTTGCAAACTGCAGTCTCTTTATTCAATAGTGCTACACCCATCCCTATGAGAGGCACTGAGGAACGGACCTACCCGTCAAACGGCGAACCCCTTCACACTCCAGTGTTGTGGTTGTTACGTCGCACGTGAACGTAACGCTGACGTTGCCGAGGTGATCAGATGTGACAAGAAACGAGATGGCTATGGTAGTGTCGGTGACGTTGCTGGTTTTCTGGTTCTGCATCAACACGTCGGTGATGTTGCCAGTCGTGATGTCAAACCCAGCGTTACGGTGGCAGTAGTAGTTTCTGAGGCCCAGTGTCAGGGTCAGGTTTGTACCCAGCTGCAAGGCACTGGTGTCCGTATCACTGCTGATATTGCACAGCGGGGGACCTGGTTGTAAACAAGTGAAACATGGCACCCGGTGCTAAAGTTGTACTCTGAGGTGGCTGGTTGTAGACACGTAAACATATCGTGATGAAAACATATGGCGATAAACAATACAGAAAATATACAGTAAGTATCCAAAATGTAGGTAAGTTTCATAATCATTTGTAAATAAGGTATTACAAAAACGTGTTTTTGGCCCATATATCTTTAGATGGAACCCAATCCTCACACAAAATGCTGCCTCCTGCATTATAAAAATGTTGTAATGTGGACAATCCAGTTATAAATATGCCCTGCCCATTAGAATGATATTCCCAAAATACTCTCTGCACCGCTCTGGTCCAAACATCAACTTTCGAATCCATCTCTAGTTATTAGTGATCTGATAACGGAATTACAAACATCAAAGACCTCTGTAACTCCATGGAGTTCAACGCCAGATATCCAGTTAGAGGAACATTCTTGCACGATTACTGTGTGATACAAAATACCCCAGTGTCGTGGAGAGATGTACTGGTAATGCAGTACATGCATATTGTCTTCTTGTATCTTCCAACTGCCGAAAACCGATGTTTTACCCGCGGCGTGTAGCAAGTGGGAGAATTGATTACCACCTCATTACCATGGAGTAATATTTGCAATATCTATAGAAAATGAACATGTGATATTAAGCCATTCTGTATCCAGTTCAGGTTTATCATAAGATTCTAAATACAAAATAGATTTAATGAAAGTGAAATTAATAGATAGAAATATCTGCACGTTTTGCAAAACAGAACCTGAAGATATTGTCCATGTTCTTATTTCCAGTGAATATGTACAGACGTGTTGGAATCAATTAAGAGTGTTTCTTGGCAATTTTCTTAGTACTGAATTGGTATTCACAAGCATCACAGCCCTGTTAGGATTTAATACTGTCTACGATTTTATCAACGACATAATACCTGCAGGTAAAAGAGTTATTGTTAAATCTAGCATTAATAATAAACTATTACATTCATGAATAATTTCTGAAGATATTACGGAATATACTAATAGTCGAAGAATACACAGATAGGAAAAACAACAGGATTACTAAATTTTACAAAATGAAGATGGCCAATCAGATTAATGGTACACTTAGAGAACCTATAGTGAATCACTGTCTGGCAACGTGTACCTCCTGTGGTGTACTGTATTGTAAGAATGTTTTTAAAAGTGTCCAAAATGCATACTTTTTGTGAAAATGAATAAGAATCTGCTTAGCCATGTTCTAAAATAAGCAATAAGGACTCGAAATGCACAAGGCGTACATATATTTCTTTTGAATAAGGTTGTGTGTTACCTTACTCGA
Source organism: Haliotis asinina (assembly GCF_037392515.1). Classification (NCBI taxonomy): domain Eukaryota; kingdom Metazoa; phylum Mollusca; class Gastropoda; order Lepetellida; family Haliotidae; genus Haliotis; species Haliotis asinina. The sequence goes on from NC_090280.1 coordinate 3,389,018, forward strand.
ACATGAGCAATGAACACGTCCCGTGGGGTCGTCTTACCCGTAGTGTACTATAGAGAAATGTCTTACTTTTCATGAGCTTGTGGACTCCAGTACAAGTAAGAGTCTGAATTGTGCCACAATGGAAGTCCACGTTCACATCTCCTAGTCGTCTGAGGTCAGTGGTGAATGTTTTGTTGACGGTCTGGGATGATACAGCAGTGACGTCGTGTGACTTCACCAACTCTTCCGTCGTAGCACCAGTAGTGAGAAAAAAGCCTGTCTCCCGAGAACAGTAGTAACCTGTGATGTTCACCGTCAGGGTCAGCTGGGTTCCCGGTTCCAGGGAGTCGGTGTTCTCGTCACTGCTGATGCTGCGCTGTGGAAGTCCTGGTCAAGGATAACGTCGGAAAAAGAGGACATATGCATAATTGTATAAACACAGCTTTTCAGAAAAACTGAATGTTGCCTTTGTCTTATACGAGGCAGTACATGCAATACAATAATGAAACAAATCGGTAAAGTCAGGAAATGCGCCACCGTGGCACGCCATCTTGTGGGTGCATTGCAGGTCGCCGTTGCTTGGCGGGGTATTGCTGGCAGCGTCAGGAAAACGACGTTTACTTTCCTGCACATTGTGTGATTTCTGTGACTGTATATAAATACATTTTGTTAATGTGTGATATGGCAATGCTATGCTGTTATGCTTCGTATAAGTTACAAAGTGTTCTTGTTTATCGATCGACCCGGTATCTATACAAAAGTAGTATTCTGGAAAGGTAATAGGACTCGTCCGTTCAAACATTTGGGAGAATACGAAAACTCACTCTCTGCCTTCAGTTGGCACACGTATGCAAGGGTGGCATCTGTAAACGTTACATCCGAGATCCCCCATGTCCCAACATCAATTAGTCGAACACCAGCAATAGTAATTGTGGAGTGTGTATCGTTGAAGGTAGCGTTGTATCCGGCGGTGGGGCTGCAACTGGGGTTGCAGGTGACGACGTAGCGGTCATCTGGTCGAACCCATGCAAAGCCGGTGTAGTTGCTTCTGTCGGCAACAATGTGGTATTTGTCACCCAGCAGTCCCATTCCTCCCGTACATGTATCATCCATGGTAGGTGTGCCTTCAACATAAGGAGTGTATCAAGCAATGGTTCAGAATACTTTAGGCCACTATGTTAGATTTATTTTGTTTGGGGTTTTTTTGTTAGCCTTTTTATCTTGTTTGTTTGTTGTTTAAGGCCACACGAAGCACTGTTCCAGCTATATTTGTGTTGCGTCATTCATTCTTGTTTATTACTTATATAATTACATTTATGTGAAAGATTGCAGCATGGCGATGTGGCTGTAAAAGACACTGGGTTGTATATCACTCTACAAAGCTACTCGATGCGATTTGCCCTGTCTACTAGGTAAATACATGTATTGTATTACAGTCTGTATTACAGTATATACAGCCGTACTTCACCACTCTTGCTTTGAACATAACTTCAGTACCAATGTCTGTCTGTATAAGAGTTTACAAGAATGTTCAAAACGAACACAGGTATACAGAATGTGAAAACAACATGCTATAAATTCAGCTATTTATTCACTTAACGCAACTGTTTAGTCATTACTCTGTAAGAACGAACAGAGTAAACATGTCGAAAATAATTTTGAAGTCTTTAAACAATGTCTTCAACCGGTTCGGTCAAGGGGTCGGGTTCTACTAGGTTCCCTTTAAAAAGATTAATTTGTAGTCTCCGAAAACATATAATTCTGAAAAAAAATGCAAAAATCCTTTCAAGTAGTAGACGTACCCCATTGAGATGGCAGATTCAGACCTGTAGAAATCTAGACTTACTTCATTCAGTTCTTAAGTATTGCAGTAGGGACCGGGCGGAAGGTAAAACAATGAGGTTCCGTGATCTCACAGACGGCAACTTTACATTATATGGCGAATACTGCCAAACATCCATAACAAACAAAACAGTGACCGAGTCTGACCCATTCGTTTCCTGCGTATCTATAATGTGCCACGCCCACTGACGTACCTGTTGACGTGTCGACTGTAGACGAGGCCGCAGCTGGAATATAAGGTAAACAGTCAGCCTAAACAAACATGTCAATACAGTGTAATGCATGAGTCACTAACAGGGATTTGCAAGGTGCTGGCCGGCTGTTACCTACGTCATAAATTCCCAACACAAGCCTCAAGTCGAGTGGTTCGACCTCGATCAGTTGATACGTCACAATAGCTTAGTCTCAAGTTGGTTCAGTGTATCGAGGTAGTCAGTTTAGCTTTACGCCGCATTCAAAAATATTTCAGCAATATCACGTGACATGAGTAATATTCTTCACACATTGTACCCATATCGGTGGTACAATTATTCAGTAGTAAAATTAATCAATTCTCTCTAACAAACACAAATGGCCATAAAAGGAATTTGGAGATATTTTCAAGTGTTCCTTACATTTATAAAAGTATGTAAGTAAACCACCGTCGTCAAAGCTTCATACCCTGTAACTTTTGAACTCCGCCACAGCCCAGTATCCATGTCCTTCTTTCGCATTGATACGTGACCTTGACCTCTCCCAGTCGGGTAGATGATATGTTGAAGGTTTTGTTCGCGGTCGCGTCTGTGAGGTCGCCTGTTGTGAGATTCTGTAGCAGGCCATCTGTGATATTACCAGTCGTGAGGTTCAGACCAGCGGCTTCAGAACAGAAGTAGCCTCTGGTGTCCACTGACAGAGTGACCTTTGTGCCAATTTCAAGGGCATCAGTGTCTACATCACTGCTGATGTTGCATTGCGGGGGCTCTGGTTAAAGACCGAAATACGCAGAATGTCAGATCGAACAGGAGTGAGTGAGGGAGGGAGGGAGGGAGGGACGGAGGGACGGACGGACGACTCACTCACTCACTCACTCACTCACTCACTCACTCACTGTGGAAAGAAAACCATGCGTCCACGTCTTTGGCGAAAGCCTTGAACGCAAACATACAAACATGATAGGGGCGATCCGGGATTCGAAACTGAAAAAAGATGCAACACAGCACAGTAGTGATGATGCAGATATGCAAAATATATCCATCTTTATTAAAAATATCATGTTAGTACGCGGTAATTTCGAGATGCGTTCGTGTCCTTCTTCTAGTAGATGTAAGTGTCAACACACGTTAGATGAGTCGGTATTGTTCGACATCGTAGAAGGAATTCCCTGCCAGGAAATGTTTTATTAGCGCTAGCACTGAACATTTCACTATTCAGCCTTGGTGGCAAACAGTTCAGGCACAACTACTTAAAGATCACATATACTCTAGGGGGTGCAAATGCATAAATCACTCATTGACATCGTTATAATTAAAACTGCTCATTCCGATCTTTAATTACATTAGACTGACCTTTTTGACAACAGCGCACAATTCTCAACCGCAAACGAAATTTCATCCAATGAGAGCGGCGCGTCTCCGTGACATAATATGAGGTATAGATATGAGGGTCTGTATAATTAGTTCTAACGCCACTTAGATTACCCGACAAAGGTCCCCATTTGGCATTTCTTGTGTCTTGATCGATCAAAGGATTAACCGATAACACGCTGATTGATATATTGCTTTTATGGTGATTTAAATGGGGTTTTGTCAAATGGTAGTGTTTATGTATGTATATTTACTAATTTATACTGCATACACTCTGTCGTGTCTGTGTGTATGTAAAATCAACACCCAACACATTAATTCATTGCTCATTATTGGCTAACTAAATTACTTTTTTAATAGAATATATTAATGACGCACATTATGCAGTTAGTTGGCAGGTGTGCTATCTTTGCTGACCAATGTGAGCAATATATATACAGCAGTGTGAAAAACCTGAAACGATACATTTCGTATATTAGAATGTTCACTGACACATCACTTGGGAAATGATGAATTATATATCACTCGTTTTTGTGGATATTGATGGCTACATTCCTCGAACAAGGTAATAGCCTGACATTGCTCCTATAACTTTAATTTGTTTTCATTTTAATATATGCATTTTGTCTTTATTACGTTGTCGTAGTATTCAACAGAATCATTGTTTTTGTCGTGAAGGGTAATGATACAGACGACGAATTATGATTCATATAGGCAAACTATTGAAAGTCGACATATTACATTCCTGTTATACATTCGCAGATCGCTTCTTTTTATTAAGTTTCAAAATGCATATAAATATGATTATAAAATAATTAGGATTTTGAGACTAAACATAAAGACGTATATTGACAAGTGTCTACATACTGGTGAGTGAACGTTTACAAACCTAGTAAATTTAGCCAGTGAAAAAATTTACCACGCAGTACATCTGTATTTTCACTTAGACCCTGACCTCGCCCATGTTGTGTTACAGGTTGTGTTACATGTTGTGTTACAGGTTGTGTTACATGTTGTGTTACAGGTTGTGTTACATGTTGTGTTACAGGTTGTGTTACATGTTGTGTTACAGGTTGTGTTACAGGTTGTGTTACAGGTTGTGTTACAGGTTGTGTTACATGTTGTGTTACAGGTTGTGTTACATGTTGTGTTACATGTTGTGTTACAGGTTGTGTTACATGTTGTGTTACAGGTTGTGTCATGCCTACTCCTTCTGGTAATGATTCAAATACATATTTAACTACTAGTAGAAAGTAGCTTTGATTTTCTAACTTGATGAAAACAAACCATAATCTCATTAATTCAGATGGACTTTATCCCGTGACTTCACAGTTTTAAAAAATGGTGGCGCCCTGTCTGATGATGAATGCTATTTGAGTTTGTTTTCACCGTCTTACAAAAGCAAAAGTACTTTCTACTGGTAGTAAAATATGTATTTTATTGATGGACCATAGGATTTTGCATGGCATTGCTTATAACATACCAATTTCACTCTTGGAAGGGAAGTGGAGGGCAATATGATATTACTTGCAATATTAATGTCACTTCGACCCCCACCTTGCTTCCGTGGAAGAAGTCGTTATGTTACAAGTTGTGTCAGGCAAAATCCTTTTGGTCATGATTCAAATACATATTTAACTACTAGTAAAAAGTAGTTTTGATTTTCTAACTTGATGAAAACAAACCATAATGTCAATAATTCTAACGGACTTTATCCCGTGACTTCACGATTTTCAAAACTGGCGGCGCCCTGTCTCATGATAAATGGTAGTAAAACATGTATTTTATTTATGAACATTAGGATTTTACATGATATTGCTTATAACATAACAGACCCGTGAAGGTCCCGGGGTAGAATAGGCCTTCAGCAACCCATGCTTGCCATAAAAGGTGACTATGCTTGTCGTAAGAGGCGACTAACGGGATCGGGTGGTCAGACTAGCTGCCTTGGTTGACACATGTCATCGGTTCCCAATTGCGCAGATCGATGCTCATGTTGTTGATGACTGGACTGTCTGGTCCAGACTCGATTATTTACAGACCGTCGCCATATAGCTGGAATATTGCTAAGTGCGACGTAAAACTAAACTCACTCACTCACTCACTCACTCACTCACTCACTATAACATAACATTTCACTCACTCTTGGAGGGGAGGCGAGGGTCGATATAAACTCAGCAAAAATATAAACTTGACACTCATTATTTTTCAAATAGTGTTTTCAAATATTTCTTGAAAGAGTTCTTGTTGTGATGATGGTTAAATGCATTGTCAAGGGCATTACGTCACACATTCATTCTACTGGTCGGGCCTACGTAGCAAGGGGGAGAGCACTGCACGCTAAAATCACGTTTCCACGTGCCACAACTCACGTGACCTATTGATACACGTGCAATTGATCTCACGGTAGCAGAGTAGAGTGTCATCTTAGAAAAACTCGGTTTTATGGTTAATTATTCGTTAATTTGCAATGCCACGACTGTCAAACATTGGGCGTGACCGTGTCATTGGCATGCTGAATACGGGAACGTCCGTCACTGATGTTGTGAGGGTTATGGGATGCAGTCGAGAAACCATCCATAACCTCCAGACACGTGTCCATCAAACTGGCACCACAGCTGTAGCACCCGTCCTGGTCGACCACGTGTGACGTCACACGCAGAAGACCGACAAATTGTCTCACGTCATTTGCGTAATCGGTTTGTCACTGCCACATCCACTCAGAATGTATAGTTTGGAGGTCGAGTGACTGCCCAAACCATTCGAAATCGCCTGTGCTCTGCTCGTCTTCATGCACTGCGACCATATCGTGGACCACTTCTAACCCGTTTCCATCGACGCCAACGTCTTCTCTGGGCACGACGGCACCTGGGATGTACCCAGCGAGATTGGAAAAGGGTTGTGTTTAGTGATGAATCAAGGTTCACATCAACCTTTGGTGATGGTAGGGTTAGAGTTTGGAAAAGACGAGGAGAAGGCGTACGCATTGTCCAGTGTTGCGTACAGGAAGTGGATGCTGTCAACGGTCATGCTCGACCCCCGACCCATTGTCATCCAGGGAAACCTTAATGCGGCAGCATACACAGATGAGGTGCTCGTTCCAGAGCTTTTGCCATTCATGGCAGCTTATGGCCCAGGTCTGACTTTCCAACAGGATAACACCAGACCTCATACGGCCAATTTAAGAACGTGTTACCTCAGCAATGCTGGCATCAATATCATGGAGCGGCCCTCAAGATCTCCCGACCTCAACCCCACAGAGCATGTGTGGGATGTGTTAGGCAGGCGGCTCCGTCAAGCAAGGAATCCTCCACAGAACTTACAGGAGCTTGGTGCCATGTTGGCGCAAACTACGGGGTCCGGTGGAAATCTGTGTATAGTGACACCATTACCCGACCCCAAGGAGCAAGTGGCGGCAACACAACAATTCGGCATGTCTTTGGTGAAGTCGAGAAATCAGCAAAATGACGAGCTTCCTACACATTTTCTATGCAACCAGGGATATTACACAACGCTCCCTGATACAACTGAAAATCTTTCCTTCTATGACGTCGCTGCAGGGCTCTAGTGACAGAGTTGCGTAACCTGTCTGTGGTTTTATTTGCGGGCGAGAGAGAAGCAGACGGCTTTTTAGCAACTTTTAAGCGCTTGTTCTTCATTACACACAAGGGTTTTTTTCAAAAAGAATGGTGTTTCGTTTATGACTAACCAGAAGTCTTTCATATGCAGTGGTAAAAGGAGTACAAAAAAATTGAGTTTATTCGTTAGTTAAGGAAATTACGTTGTCATGCTTACTCAAATGAGAAATGTTCACAACGCCAAGGGGCAAAATAATACTGAAAGTAAAATTATTTGAATTTGATTTCACTATTTTTAGGACATTTCGAAGGTATAATAATTCTACAAATGTGGGCCAGTATCAGTCACACATTCCAACGGTTGTGATTTCGTATTTCAATTTGCTAGCACTGTATACGTCCCTCACAAGCTATGTCACTACTATCAGGGGTGTGACAAACTCTCTACAAATGTAAGACAACAGTAATGATAGATATGAGTTATCACTTCGGGTGTTTACATTACGTACATACCTGCAGTGACAAGGTGACACACTTGAGAGACAACAGATGAGTCACTAGTGTCCAGTATCTTCCATGTACCAGACTGGTTCTTCCCAACACTGTCTATTGTCAATGTGGTGTGTGTAGCGTTCATGGTGGCATTGAATCCTGCTAGGGCGCTACATGACTGGTTGCATGTTGCAACATGCCGCTCGTCCCCTGGTTGTACCCAGATCCACCCCGTGTAGTTCCTTCTGTCGCTGGTAAGACTGTACTCCATGTTAAGTTCAGCCACGCCGCTAGGGCAGGGGCCGTCATCGGCAAACACAGCTGCAAAACATTAGTGTCAATACAATCAACACAACTGGACTTGATAGGGGCGGTGAGGTTGCCCAATGGATAAATCGTCCCCTCGCCGCACTAAATATGCGGATTCAAATCTCCATATCGGTAAAAGGCGTGAAGTCTATTTCTGGTGGTGGCAGATTAATTGGAAACACGCGTCACCATTCAGCTTATCAAATCCTCCACTACCGCGAGCAGCTGTACCCTTTGTGATATATACATGTAAGACATGTGTACAGAGATAGGTACATCTGGGTATTTATAAGTTACGATGGCGGTCAGCTATGGCTAACGGAATGTCCTACACATCAACTTTCGACATATAAATGTCATTTTAACGGTCTCAACAATATATTCACAACGTACGTGATATGTATGATATGAGATAAACGTGATACAGAGCAATGGGTTGTTATTTACATGGGCGCTTGGCTTCATCATGCATCATTGTTAATGAGAAAACATCAATCAACTTACTGAACAAATCTTACTCATGTATATATAAGCCTTTCCAGCAGCATTGTACATCGCGTGCTTGATAACAGTGTCTACACCAAAACATGGCTTATGATATGATAAAGAAGCTGCATATCCATAGAACTCTCCCCATTGTTCAGCACACCAACTCCTAAATACCTCCAAGTTCACAATGCTTAGCGTTTAACAGCGTACTATTTCAGCTTTGACTGGACGAACGTTTGACTACACCCTTTCCTTTGCCTAGGTTAGACTACTGACTGTGGAATGGTTCTGTTTATACATTTAGGCACCAACGTGCTTTACTGCCATGCGAGTCTCTTCGTTCCCTGGGTAGAAGCGATTTAGTTTGACATATGTGAAGATCGTCAGTTAATAAATTTTATCATCTTAATAAATTCAAAGAAAGTAGAGCTGTATTTTTGGTAACCATGAAATACAATACAGTGACATAAATATGTCAGGTTTCAATTTGTTGGATTATTGTTATGGCCGACATAAGTCGGAACTCACTCACTTAATGTGGGTTGTTGCAGTGACTTTATTGGAGGAGGATGGTCTGGATGTGGCTGAATATACCTTGTAAGACTGCGTCAGTGCTATCACAATGTCTTATTTGTCATTGGTCCCTCCCTTCCATCTGGTACTTCCGACACACTGGTCACACAAGATCATATTTTAATTGGCTGGTGTCATTAATTTGGTTAAGACAATTCCAGTTCAGTCAAGGCATAAATTATGTAATTCCTTTAGTTACTTCACAAAATGGATGTTTCGGGTATTTCACGACATGACTATTGTATACGTTCAAATAGTGTGACAAAGGAAAGTCTACATCTATATTCTCTAAACGTCAAGTCAAACAATGCCATACATGGACAAGAACATTACTGAAAACCATTTAATACTATTGAGAAATTACGAATTGCGATGGAGCTCCAGTTTGTTGTCAGTCATGCCCTGACAGGACTGAATTGAAGGTAATATCGCTTTCTCGCTCTATCGTTTCTCGCGCAATGATATCGCTTTCTTGTCTTGTGCTATCGCTTTCTCATCTCGTGTTATCGTTTTCTCGTCTCGCGTTATCGCTTTCTCGCTTTCTCGCCTCCAAAATTTAAGACGAGGAAGCAACGATTCTAATCAGCAACCATAGCATCGTAAAACCATACATTCTCACTTTCTGTAACATTAGGACATACAGCATCAATGGGAAACACACATAAACATGGTTGATGTACCTGACGTGGCCCTGACTACTGACATTACCATTGTCGGGTTCCTGGATCAGCAGTCACTGGCCGGACTCGGCAACGTAGTGATTAATTTTCAGTTTCTTTGTGCATGTGCTTGACAGAGTGGACAGTCAAAAACCACATAAATCATCGTTACAAGTGAACAATGGTTATCATGTTTACAACGGACGTAAGTCAGTTTACCATTGAAGAATGTGGACAACAGAACGGCCCACGCTGTTAGGCGATGCATTTTGTTTCGGCAGATCGTCGACTGAAAGGAAAAACGTCATACTATATAACCAATATGTAAATATTTATGGCTGCATATCATTTAAGACATATAAGGGATAACTCAATAAAATGGTGTCACAACTGTCATGATTTAAATTTCTTAATGCGATAAATATATTAACAATGTAACTGAGAACTGCTCCCGACAGTCCATCAAGTGATTTTCCATGAAAACTCATCATGACTCCGCCTCCATTCTCAAACCCGTCCCGGATCCGACAGCCCTTATCATTCCATCCCACTCTCCCTGCAGTGCAGCGTCAAGCTGCTTCAGAGTTTGTCGATGGTTGTTGACGATGACGTGTGATCTGTTCCAGGGTATCCCAGACACATTCAATGGGTGACAGCTCTGGACTATATACCAGCTATGATCATGGCTTGCTGAAGGTACACAGGGGCAATATGTGCCCCGTGTGCTCTTTGAACGCAACACGTCGTCCATGTTGTCAGATAACACCACGTGTGCTTCCAGGATGTCGTCATGGTAAAATCCTCGTAACAATGTCACGTCGTCACAATGCTGTCACAACCTTATGCTTGCGTTGTGGAAATGTTATTTAATATTACTTCCACACAACGTTATGCTTGCGTTGTGGAAATGTTATTATGTCCGCACAGCGTTATTCGGTGGACCCCGAGTACCTTATGAGGTAACGTTACCAATATACAATCTAAATTATTTTGATCAAGTGAAAAATGATACATTTCGAAAACTACATGTAATACCATTTAGACATCAAACTGTACAAGCGCAGTAGCAGTGTTTGACCTGCACCTGCACCAACCCACTGTGGCATTTAGCTTAACTTTATACAATCCAGCTGAATGATTTATCAGAGTGTGTCGTGGTATCGTGATCCCATATAGATCACGGCTTAGTGTGAAATATCACTCATTCCTTCAAGCACCGCACTGACTAACAGTCAGAACTCACGCCCAGGTGTTTGGTATCTGTAGTACAGTGCATGTTCTACTTGCAAGTGAGTAGAATATCGATTGCTAAACTGTAGCCCGCTGATAAGTGATATCACAGGTTAGTCTAATAGTGTTATTTGTTTGATTGTTTGTTTGTTTGTCTGTTTATTAGTAATTTATTCAGATGGACTTTATACAGTTACAAAATAAATGAACTACCTAAATAAATAACGGTAGGGTGGGAAACACCACTAGGTTGCATATTCGGTTAGTGTTTTTTTTTTTTCATTCACACAATCATTGAATCATTTATTTTGTGATTAGTGATAGCGCAGGTTCGTTCGTTCATTCATTTTAAACCATTAAACCATTTTAAACACATTAAATTCAGTTCACTCTCTGATTCATATATTACAAACTGTATCCTTACAAACTCTTGAGAAAAGGAAGTCCAGTTAGAATGCTAAACACCATGCCAGTCATTTCAATCATGATTACAGAAAACATTACAGCAATTTGTAACATTGAATGTGTTTCACTGACTGCAGATAAGTGGCATTCTCCAGTTACACAGCCAGAAGGAGTACAGAGCCAGACATATAGCTGTGTACACGTCTCTGTGTTGTCTGTCTACAGCAGGTCCTGACATGGAAGAGGGAGGCACCTTAGGAAGGGGGGAACACCACCAGGCTGCGTAATCAGACTTTTTCTCTAATGTTTATGTCAATCGGACTATTTTCACTAATGTTTATATCAATCCAGGCATTTCAATAACAAGACATGAGTAAAGGGTTTAACACTCACATGCTTGTGTTGGAATGCTGAGTTCTCTGACCTCTTACATTGTATAATGTAGCCGTGTTGCAAGCCGTCCTGCTGCACTGCAGGCTAAGACAATATCTATGTGTACCTGTGATTGCTAAGATAACAAGCAGGGCTGTGGTCAGACAAATCATGATTAGTCGTCACCGACGTGACTTCCTTGTTCCGTCGAAATAGCTGGGAAACTGTTTACATTTCAGTGGCCATTGTGAGACATTTCACCACTATACTAAGTGTGCGTGTGTGTGCGCGCTTGTGTGTGAGCGAGTGTAGGTACGTGAGCTTATGTGAGCCTGTTTGGCCGTGTCTGTTTGGGGTATAACTGTGCACCTGCGGCATGGTACCTCGGGATTTCATCTTATTCGTGTTCGTACCTCTCTACACACGCAACTACACACACGCGAGCTGTGGCGCTGACCAGGCAACGATTATATTGGGTAATTTGGGGTGCGGGGGTTGGGGAATCGCACAATACAGCAACTTGCGTCACTCACTCACTCGCCCAGAACACATCCACAACACATAGCTTCTTACGTGTGTCTGTCAGATGCTATTTATCTTACAAGTTGTTTCAAAGGGTATCTGATAAGCGAGAGTTGAAAGACAGGGGTGCAATAATCAGTATTTCTTTCAGTAATTTAAATTACTTGTGCTTTCCTGTTTATAACACCAACATTTTGGAGAAACATTTTGACAGAAGTCTTATAACAACTGAGTTTAGTAACACCAAGTGTAGGATGTACTCGATAGGATCTGTGTCGCCATCAGTTCTCACAAAGCCTCTGTAAATGTTTCATGGTGTTTTGGTTTGGATTGTTCTGAACTGATTGTTTTTTTTTCATTCACACAATCATTGAATCATTTATTTTGTGATTAGTGATAGCACAGGTTCGTTCGTTCATTCATTTTAAACCATTAAACCATTTTAAACACATTAAATTCAGTTCACTCTCTGATTCATATATTACAAACTGTATCCTTACAAACTCTTGAGAAAAGGAAGTCCAGTTAGAATGCTAAACACCATGCCAGTCATTTCAATCATGATTACAGAAAACATTACAGCAATTTGTAACATTGAATGTGTTTCACTGACTGCAGATAAGTGGCATTCTCCAGTTACACAGCCAGAAGGAGTACAGAGCCAGACATATAGCTGTGTACACGTCTCTGTGTTGTCTGTCTACAGCAGGTCCTGACATGGAAGAGGGAGGCACCTTAGGAAGGGGGAAACACCACCAGGCTGCGTAATCGGACTTTTTCTCTAATGTTTATGTCAATCGGACTATTTTCACTAATGTTTATATCAATCCAGGCATTTCAATAACAAGACATGAGTAAAGGGTTTAACACTCACATGCTTGTGTTGGAATGCTGAGTTCTCTGACCTCTTACATTGTATAATGTAGCCGTGTTGCAAGCCGTCCTGCTGCACTGCAGGCTAAGACAATATCTATGTGTACCTGTGATTGCTAAGATAACAAGCAGGGCTGTGGTCAGACAAATCATGATTAGTCGTCACCGACGTGACTTCCTTGTTCCGTCGAAATAGCTGGGAAACTGTTTACATTTCAGTGGCCATTGTGAGACATTTCACCACTATACTAAGTGTGCGTGTGTGTGCGCGCTTGTGTGTGAGCGAGTGTAGGTACGTGAGCTTATGTGAGCCTGTTTGGCCGTGTCTGTTTGGGGTATAACTGTGCACCTGCGGCATGGTACCTCGGGATTTCATCTTATTCGTGTTCGTACCTCTCTACACACGCAACTACACACACGCGAGCTGTGGCGCTGACCAGGCAACGATTATATTGGGTAATTTGGGGTGCGGGGGTTGGGGAGTCGCACAATACAGCAACTTGCGTCACTCACTCACTCGCCCAGAACACATCCACAACACATAGCTTCTTACGTGTGTCTGTCAGATGCTATTTATCTTACAAGTTGTTTCAAAGGGTATCTGATAAGCGAGAGTTGAAAGACAGGGGTGCAATAATCAGTATTTCTTTCAGTAATTTAAATTACTTGTGCTTTCCTGTTTATAACACCAACATTTTGGAGAAACATTTTGACAGAAGTCTTATAACAACTGAGTTTAGTAACACCAAGTGTAGGATGTACTCGATAGGATCTGTGTCGCCATCAGTTCTCACAAAGCCTCTGTAAATGTTTCATGGTGTTTTGGTTTGGATTGTTCTGAACTGATTGTTTTTTTTTTCATTCACACAATCATTGAATCATTTATTTTGTGATTAGTGATAGCACAGGTTCGTTCGTCCATTCATTTTAAACCATTAAACCATTTTAAACACATTAAATTCAGTTCACTCTCTGATTCATATATTACAAACTGTATCCTTACAAACTCTTGAGAAAAGGAAGTCCAGTTAGAATGCTAAACACCATGCCAGTCATTTCAATCATGATTACAGAAAACATTACAGCAATTTGTAACATTGAATGTGTTTCACTGACTGCAGATAAGTGGCATTCTCCAGTTACACAGCCAGAAGGAGTACAGAGCCAGACATATAGCTGTGTACACGTCTCTGTGTTGTCTGTCTACAGCAGGTCCTGACATGGAAGAGGGAGGCACCTTAGGAAGGGGGAAACACCACCAGGCTGCGTAATCGGACTTTTTCTGTAATGTTTATGTCAATCGGACTATTTTCACTAATGTTTATATCAATCCAGGCATTTCAATAACAAGACATGAGTAAAGGGTTTAACACTCACATGCTTGTGTTGGAATGCTGAGTTCTCTGACCTCTTACATTGTATAATGTAGCCGTGTTGCAAGCCGTCCTGCTGCACTGCAGGCTAAGACAATATCTATGTGTACCTGTGATTGCTAAGATAACAAGCAGGGCTGTGGTCAGACAAATCATGATTAGTCGTCACCGACGTGACTTCCTTGTTCCGTCGAAATAGCTGGGAAACTGTTTACATTTCAGTGGCCATTGTGAGACATTTCACCACTATACTAAGTGTGCGTGTGTGTGCGCGCTTGTGTGTGAGCGAGTGTAGGTACGTGAGCTTATGTGAGCCTGTTTGGCCGTGTCTGTTTGGGGTATAACTGTGCACCTGCGGCATGGTACCTCGGGATTTCATCTTATTCGTGTTCGTACCTCTCTACACACGCAACTACACACACGCGAGCTGTGGCGCTGACCAGGCAACGATTATATTGGGTAATTTGGGGTGCGGGGGTTGGGGAGTCGCACAATACAGCAACTTGCGTCACTCACTCACTCGCCCAGAACACATCCACAACACATAGCTTCTTACGTGTGTCTGTCAGATGCTATTTATCTTACAAGTTGTTTCAAAGGGTATCTGATAAGCGAGAGTTGAAAGACAGGGGTGCAATAATCAGTATTTCTTTCAGTAATTTAAATTACTTGTGCTTTCCTGTTTATAACACCAACATTTTGGAGAAACATTTTGACAGAAGTCTTATAACAACTGAGTTTAGTAACACCAAGTGTAGGATGTACTCGATAGGATCTGTGTCGCCATCAGTTCTCACAAAGCCTCTGTAAATGTTTCATGGTGTTTTGGTTTGGATTGTTCTGAACTGATTGTTTTTTTTTTCATTCACACAATCATTGAATCATTTATTTTGTGATTAGTGATAGCACAGGTTCGTTCGTCCATTCATTTTAAACCATTAAACCATTTTAAACACATTAAATTCAGTTCACTCTCTGATTCATATATTACAAACTGTATCCTTACAAACTCTTGAGAAAAGGAAGTCCAGTTAGAATGCTAAACACCATGCCAGTCATTTCAATCATGATTACAGAAAACATTACAGCAATCTGTAACATTGAATGTGTTTCACTGACTGCAGATAAGTGGCATTCTCCAGTTACACAGCCAGAAGGAGTACAGAGCCAGACATATAGCTGTGTACACGTCTCTGTGTTGTCTGTCTACAGCAGGTCCTGACATGGAAGAGGGAGGCACCTTAGGAAGGGGGAAACACCACCAGGCTGCGTAATCGGACTTTTTCTCTAATGTTTATGTCAATCGGACTATTTTCACTAATGTTTATATCAATCCAGGCATTTCAATAACAAGACATGAGTAAAGGGTTTAACACTCACATGCTTGTGTTGGAATGCTGAGTTCTCTGACCTCTTACATTGTATAATGTAGCCGTGTTGCAAGCCGTCCTGCTGCACTGCAGGCTAAGACAATATCTATGTGTACCTGTGATTGCTAAGATAACAAGCAGGGCTGTGGTCAGACAAATCATGATTAGTCGTCACCGACGTGACTTCCTTGTTCCGTCGAAATAGCTGGGAAACTGTTTACATTTCAGTGGCCATTGTGAGACATTTCACCACTATACTAAGTGTGCGTGTGTGTGCGCGCTTGTGTGTGAGCGAGTGTAGGTACGTGAGCTTATGTGAGCCTGTTTGGCCGTGTCTGTTTGGGGTATAACTGTGCACCTGCGGCATGGTACCTCGGGATTTCATCTTATTCGTGTTCGTACCTCTCTACACACGCAACTACACACACGCGAGCTGTGGCGCTGACCAGGCAACGATTATATTGGGTAATTTGGGGTGCGGGGGTTGGGGAGTCGCACAATACAGCAACTTGCGTCACTCACTCACTCGCCCAGAACACATCCACAACACATAGCTTCTTACGTGTGTCTGTCAGATGCTATTTATCTTACAAGTTGTTTCAAAGGGTATCTGATAAGCGAGAGTTGAAAGACAGGGGTGCAATAATCAGTATTTCTTTCAGTAATTTAAATTACTTGTGCTTTCCTGTTTATAACACCAACATTTTGGAGAAACATTTTGACAGAAGTCTTATAACAACTGAGTTTAGTAACACCAAGTGTAGGATGTACTCGATAGGATCTGTGTCGCCATCAGTTCTCACAAAGCCTCTGTAAATGTTTCATGGTGTTTTGGTTTGGATTGTTCTGAACTGATTGTTTTTTTTTTCATTCACACAATCATTGAATCATTTATTTTGTGATTAGTGATAGCACAGGTTCGTTC
The DNA here is from genome assembly GCF_037392515.1 of Haliotis asinina. Lineage (NCBI taxonomy): Eukaryota > Metazoa > Mollusca > Gastropoda > Lepetellida > Haliotidae > Haliotis > Haliotis asinina. Next base: position 3,405,571 of record NC_090280.1, read on the forward strand.
GTTCATTCATTTTAAACCATTAAACCATTTTAAACACATTAAATTCAGTTCACTCTCTGATTCATATATTACAAACTGTATCCTTACAAACTCTTGAGAAAAGGAAGTCCAGTTAGAATGCTAAACACCATGCCAGTCATTTCAATCATGATTACAGAAAACATTACAGCAATTTGTAACATTGAATGTGTTTCACTGACTGCAGATAAGTGGCATTCTCCAGTTACACAGCCAGAAGGAGTACAGAGCCAGACATATAGCTGTGTACACGTCTCTGTGTTGTCTGTCTACAGCAGGTCCTGACATGGAAGAGGGAGGCACCTTAGGAAGGGGGGAACACCACCAGGCTGCGTAATCGGACTTTTTCTCTAATGTTTATGTCAATCGGACTATTTTCACTAATGTTTATATCAATCCAGGCATTTCAATAACAAGACATGAGTAAAGGGTTTAACACTCACATGCTTGTGTTGGAATGCTGAGTTCTCTGACCTCTTACATTGTATAATGTAGCCGTGTTGCAAGCCGTCCTGCTGCACTGCAGGCTAAGACAATATCTATGTGTACCTGTGATTGCTAAGATAACAAGCAGGGCTGTGGTCAGACAAATCATGATTAGTCGTCACCGACGTGACTTCCTTGTTCCGTCGAAATAGCTGGGAAACTGTTTACATTTCAGTGGCCATTGTGAGACATTTCACCACTATACTAAGTGTGCGTGTGTGTGCGCGCTTGTGTGTGAGCGAGTGTAGGTACGTGAGCTTATGTGAGCCTGTTTGGCCGTGTCTGTTTGGGGTATAACTGTGCACCTGCGGCATGGTACCTCGGGATTTCATCTTATTCGTGTTCGTACCTCTCTACACACGCAACTACACACACGCGAGCTGTGGCGCTGACCAGGCAACGATTATATTGGGTAATTTGGGGTGCGGGGGTTGGGGAGTCGCACAATACAGCAACTTGCGTCACTCACTCACTCGCCCAGAACACATCCACAACACATAGCTTCTTACGTGTGTCTGTCAGATGCTATTTATCTTACAAGTTGTTTCAAAGGGTATCTGATAAGCGAGAGTTGAAAGACAGGGGTGCAATAATCAGTATTTCTTTCAGTAATTTAAATTACTTGTGCTTTCCTGTTTATAACACCAACATTTTGGAGAAACATTTTGACAGAAGTCTTATAACAACTGAGTTTAGTAACACCAAGTGTAAGATGTACTCGATAGGATCTGTGTCGCCATCAGTTCTCACAAAGCCTCTGTAAATGTTTCATGGTGTTTTGGTTTGGATTGTTCTGAACTGATTGGGTTTTTTTTCATTCACACAATCATTGAATCATTTATTTTGTGATTAGTGATAGCACAGGTTCGTTCGTTCATTCATTTTAAACCATTAAACCATTTTAAACACATTAAATTCAGTTCACTCTCTGATTCATATATTACAAACTGTATCCTTACAAACTCTTGAGAAAAGGAAGTCCAGTTAGAATGCTAAACACCATGCCAGTCATTTCAATCATGATTACAGAAAACATTACAGCAATTTGTAACATTGAATGTGTTTCACTGACTGCAGATAAGTGGCATTCTCCAGTTACACAGCCAGAAGGAGTACAGAGCCAGACATATAGCTGTGTACACGTCTCTGTGTTGTCTGTCTACAGCAGGTCCTGACATGGAAGAGGGAGGCACCTTAGGAAGGGGGGAACACCACCAGGCTGCGTAATCGGACTTTTTCTCTAATGTTTATGTCAATCGGACTATTTTCACTAATGTTTATATCAATCCAGGCATTTCAATAACAAGACATGAGTAAAGGGTTTAACACTCACATGCTTGTGTTGGAATGCTGAGTTCTCTGACCTCTTACATTGTATAATGTAGCCGTGTTGCAAGCCGTCCTGCTGCACTGCAGGCTAAGACAATATCTATGTGTACCTGTGATTGCTAAGATAACAAGCAGGGCTGTGGTCAGACAAATCATGATTAGTCGTCACCGACGTGACTTCCTTGTTCCGTCGAAATAGCTGGGAAACTGTTTACATTTCAGTGGCCATTGTGAGACATTTCACCACTATACTAAGTGTGCGTGTGTGTGCGCGCTTGTGTGTGAGCGAGTGTAGGTACGTGAGCTTATGTGAGCCTGTTTGGCCGTGTCTGTTTGGGGTATAACTGTGCACCTGCGGCATGGTACCTCGGGATTTCATCTTATTCGTGTTCGTACCTCTCTACACACGCAACTACACACACGCGAGCTGTGGCGCTGACCAGGCAACGATTATATTGGGTAATTTGGGGTGCGGGGGTTGGGGAATCGCACAATACAGCAACTTGCGTCACTCACTCACTCGCCCAGAACACATCCACAACACATAGCTTCTTACGTGTGTCTGTCAGATGCTATTTATCTTACAAGTTGTTTCAAAGGGTATCTGATAAGCGAGAGTTGAAAGACAGGGGTGCAATAATCAGTATTTCTTTCAGTAATTTAAATTACTTGTGCTTTCCTGTTTATAACACCAACATTTTGGAGAAACATTTTGACAGAAGTCTTATAACAACTGAGTTTAGTAACACCAAGTGTAGGATGTACTCGATAGGATCTGTGTCGCCATCAGTTCTCACAAAGCCTCTGTAAATGTTTCATGGTGTTTTGGTTTGGATTGTTCTGAACTATCTTGTCAATATCTAAAGAATCACCTGGTTTACTGGGGACAAAATAATCCTTCATCAGATTATCAATCAAATCAAAAGGGAAGTCGATCCAGCATGGCTAGGATCTGACGTTGTCATGGTAATCTGCCATGACGTCACAGTCTCATCTCACAACTACTAGGGTCTGAGAAGTGGCATAGTGGTTGAAGCGCTTGCTTGTCAGCCCGCACACCTGACTTCGATTCCCCACTAGTATCAAGCCCATTTGGTGACCCTCACCGCGATATTGGTGGAATGTGGCTAAAAGCAACGTCCAACTCACTCACCCACACTCACTCATTCACATCATCGTGTACGATCAACACAAGCAGTTATTAGTCAGTGGAAATCGCGGTGGCTGAGTGGGTTAGATGTCAGTTAGATGCCTGCCTCTGACATGGTGTTTTAAACTCATAAATGGTACTAATATAGTACTAGAATATGTCCCTTGCTGAGTACGTGTAATCCATAACATAACCTATTTTTCTTTATCGTGTCTTGAGATAGAGAACTTTAATGTGTCAGACTCAGTGTGTGTATAATATATTGGCAGGATACACGTTTTAATACATATTTGACATCAGTAAGTAAGCAAAACTAGAATATCAGTAGAATATAGCGTTTCTTGAAATAACAATGCAAGCAAACAATACAATACTACTGTCAAGGCTGCGGACACAGGAAATGTGTCATACATTGCACCCGTGCAGGGCATCGAACCGACCCCTCTAGTGCCAGACTTGAATAGTGTCAACAGTTTCTGTGATCTAGCACCACAAGAACCAGAATTCCCTACGATAGAGCGCCATTATGTTGGAGGTCTTCATGATGTCATCAACAACTGCCAGATATTTATATTTTTTACATACTTATCAGGTAAGAAAGCCAACAATGCCCACGTGAGTGGCGCTTACTCAATTTCTCTCATAACACAGTCTACAAAAAGTAGAGACGCGAGGTCAACATACGGGCTGTAGGTCACCCAGGTCACGAGATGACCTGGACACGTCATTCCCTTACTAGAGACGAGCGAGTCAAGACGTGTTGCTTGGCCGCTCTACTGGATTCTAGTTAAGTGTGTGCTTTGTTTATTGCATTTTTCTATCTCTCTCTCTCTCTCTCTCTCTCTCTCTCTCTCTCTCTCTCTCTCTACTATCATCATTCTAGTCGCTTTTAGGTGTTTTTCGTTATCTGCGACTAGCTGATTTTTTCTTTCTTGCCAGCAGTTTGTGGGTCGTCGGCCGTCGTCCCACTTGCACGTGCTTCACGGGTGTCCCGATTGTGTCTCGGTTCACGCTTGTGTGGCTCGTGCACTCGGACCTTTGTCGGGCTTCCGCGTTACTCGCTGGCGGATAGGCGGATTGGCGGATTGGCGGATAGACGAACCCTTCGCCCGAGCGGACCTTTCGTTAGGGGTTCCTTAACTATCGTTTACCTGCGCCTTTGTGCGCAGTAGCGGAGGTCAGGCGGACCCTCCGCCTAGGCGGACCCTTCGCTAGGAGATTCTTCTGTCGTTCCCCTCAACCCCTGTGTGGTGTAGAGGAGCATTGGCGGACCTTTCACCTTGACGGAGAGGCGGAGGACAGGCGAACCTTCCGCCTGGTCGGACCTTTCGCTTGTGACGTGCCTATCCTCCTCGGATAGGAGTTTACTCTGCCATCACCCCTCGGCAGCGTACCCTGTCGTGCGTTCCACCATGGTATTCGCCTCCTTCTGCACTCAGTGCGGCACTAGGAAGTCGGCTAAGTGGGATCCTCACACATTGTGTAGGCTTTGCAAGAGTCCCTGCGCTGCGGATAACACTTGTGCAGAGTGTGAGGTCCTCTCTGAGCGGGACTTTCGTCAGTACCTGGCAGTACTTAGGAAGAGCGAGTGGGAGTCTCATCGGAAGAAGGCAGCGCCTTCCGCAGGTTCGCCAGTGTCTTCGGCGTCATCTAGACGATCGGTGCCTCGCTCTCCCATCCGCCCTCCTTCTCCCTCCGCATCAGAGGAGTTAGTTATTCACGAGGAGGCGGAGGAGTTCGACTCTCAGTCAGGAATGGAGTCGGACCCCATCAGGACTATGCCAGAGGGGAGCGATACTCGCTCCCGTTCCGTCTCTCCCTCTCGGCCCCTCCTGAGGGAGGACGTAGCCGTATCACCGGAGGGGAGGAAGGAGAAGAAGAGAAGGAAGGAGAAAAAAGCGAAGAAGTCTCGTAACAGGGAGCAGGTTCGCTCAGAGAGGCTTCTCCTTTCCGTTAAAGGGTTAGTGGAGTCCATCCTTGATCAACGCCTTGGTCCGCCCACATCGGCTCGTTCCGCGGAACCCTCCTCTCCGCTCCGCCTCCGGAGGCGGACGCCTGTTCACTCCCCGAGGCGCTCTCCTTCTCCCAGGTCCTCCCCCTCTAGGGAGTTCATTAACAAAAGAGACCCTCCACTTATTCCTATCCTCCCGGAGGAGGTGGGGGATGACAGCGACCCTGTCCTCCCAGAGCCTAACCCTCCAGTCTCTGACTCTGCGTCTAGACTGGAGGCAATTGCGGAATACACCGGTGTGGTGTTGGCGGAGGTGGACGATCAACCTTCTGCCGCTTCTAGGGCGAGAGGCGAGTCTTTCTGCCCTGAAGACTGTGTTCTCTCCCCTCGGAAAGTCCTCCCTCCGCACCGCTTCCTTGAAGCAGCCGCTAAGGAACTGAAGGAGGCTGTTGCCACCGCCGGACCAGGTCGCCTTACCCCTCAGCTCCTCCTCTCAGACAAACAGAGGATCAGGCTTCCAGTGGCGAACTCGCCCATTCCTTTAGATCCTCCCTCCTTGGATCCCGATATCTCTCGTGTTGCTTCTGCTGGGGTACCCCACAAGGTGTCGGACAATCACCTTATCCATTTGGACAAGGAGGCCAGATCCATTGTGGGGCTGAGCAACTATGTTGCTCACGCCTGCCAAGCTATGGCCACTTTCGCCAAGGAGGCAGGGATGGAACAGGGTGAGGAACCTCTGTATAGGGCATTTGGAGGGGTAGCTGGCGGAGTGGCACAAGTCACCCTGTCGGCTGCTAGGATTTCAGCTGCCATTACCAACCTCAGACGGGAAGGCTTTCTGGGGCGCACTAATCTCCCTCCGGAGATTAGGGACTCCCTCCGCCACGCCTCAGTGTCGGCAGACACCTTGTTCGCGGGGGAAATCCCAGAAGCTCTCCGCACTCACCATGAGATCCAGCAGCAGGACCTAACCAATCGGATCATGACGGGTGGCGGACCCTCAGCAGGCTCCACCCCCCGCAAGCATCAGGGAGGTCCTCCAGCAGACCAATCCACTCCTAGGAAGCGGACAGGGAAGGTGGACTTTCGGTTCGGAGGTCGTGGCCGAGGAGCCACGAACCAGTCCAACCAGCCCAGCCAGGCTAACCAGGGATTCCAAACCCCCAGCAAGGGCACTCCGCGGAAGCGGAACAAGGGCAAGTGGACGTCCAAGAAGAAGTGACTCTTGGTGCCCGCCAATCCTTCCGCCACATATCATTCCTCCATTCGACGGACCCGTTGGTGTCCGCTTGAGCCTCTTTGTCCCAAACTGGCGTCAGCTAGGACTAGACCCATTCGTGTGTCGGATCCTGGAGCGTGGCTTCCGCATCCCGATCTCCTCTCCGCCCCCTCTAACCTGCTCTCCGGTGGAACGTCCGATGGACTCGGTCAGGTTCCAACTCACCTTAGAGCAGGTGGAGTCTCTAGTCTCCAAGGGGGCAGTTCAGGAAATCCCCCTCCAGGATCTGACTCCCGGGTTCTATTCCCCCGTTTTTGTCAGGCCCAAACGCAACTCGGGGAAATGGCGGCTGATTCACGACTTGAAGGAGTTCAACTCCTCCTACCTCGAACAGCCGCCATATTTTCGACTCTTGACTGTTCCATCAGCCATGCGGTTACTGGAGCCCTCGGACTACATGGTGTCCCTCGACCTCCAGGATGCGTACCTGCACATCCCCATTCACTTGGCAGATCGCAGGTACCTCCGTTTCATCCTGGGGGGCAGGCACTTTCAGTGGAATGTCCTCCCGTTCGGGATTTCCTCTGCCCCATGGCTGTTCACTCGTGTGACCCAACCCATCGTCCAGTTCCTCCACAAACTCCAGGTCCAATTCCTTATGTACCTGGACGATGGGTTCGCTCACAACCCTTCGCCCTCCATTATCGAGGCGCAACGGGACCTCGTCATCCACCTCCTTCGACGCCTAGGGTGGCTAGTGAACCTGGAGAAGTCGGACCTGGTACCAACCACCTCTCTCCAATACCTAGGTGCCATACTGGATACAGTAGCCTTCAAGGCTTTTGTACCCAAGGAGCGGATGACCAGGCTAGCGCCCCTGATGACTCGGGCACTATCAGAGCCCCTGTCCCTCAGGCAGTGGCAGCGGATATTGGGCCTCCTGACGTCAGCCAGGACCTAACCATAAGGGGGAGGCTGATGCTCCGACCTCTTCAGGTGTTCCTCAACGAGCACGTCAGGGAGACCCACTGTCTTCACCCAATAAGTCTCCCACCTCACCTCAGACACTTCCTCACCTGGTGGCAAGTGGACGACAACGTCCTCAAAGGAGTTCCCCTAAGGACACCTCTCCCGACCAGTCACCTTTTCGTGGACGCCTCCACCCAAGGATGGCTCACTTGGGGTCGGACCAGACGGCAGGTACCTGGTCGGCAGCCCAGCAGGACCGGCACATCAATGTGCTGGAGTTGGACGCCGTACGACTTGCCATCCTCCATTGGTCCATTCCCCTCAGGCACCAGACCTTACTGGTCCACACGGACAGCTCAGTCGCAGCCTGGACGATCAACCGTCAAGGCTCCACCAGAGCCACTCCTCTCCTAGACCTGACCCTCCGCCTGTTCGAACTGGTAGACAGGCTCTGCCTGAGCATCCGTGCAGTTCACATTCCAGGAGCCAAGAACGTCCTGGCAGATGTTCTCTCCCGGCCGGACGCGCCTCCTTCGACAGAGTGGCAACTGAACCCGCGGACGTTTCAGTCCCTCTGTCTCCAGTTCGGCAGGCCCATGTTGGATCTGTTTGCCACCAGGCTGAACTGCCAGCTCCCGATCTATGTATCCCCCGTGCCGGACCCAGCGGCCTGGGCCGTCGATGCACTGTCGTTAGAGTGGGAAGGGATGGACGCTTATGCCTTCCCTCCCCCAGCGGTTCTAGCACAGGTAGTGGCCAAGCTTCAGACCACCAAGTCCATCAGACTGCTTCTGGTGGCTCCCATGTGGCCTGCCCGGCCCTGGTTCGTTCCCCTTCGCAGACTCTGTCTGCAGGATCCCGTTCAGATCCCTCACCGGAGGGACCTTCTCATAAGCAAGCCAAGCGGCCGTGTTCACGAAAACCCTCAGGTATTCGATCTGCACGTTTGGCTTGTATTCAAAGGGGGCTCAGGAACAGTGGATACTCCAAGCGAGTAGCCTCGGCCTTGGCTTCCTCACAGAGGAAAACCACGCAGAAGCTCTACGACTTCCAGTGGGGTTCCTTTTCCTCCTTCTGTGAAGACAACGGCGTGGAGGCCGGTTCTGCCACTCTTCCCCAGATAGCTGATTATCTGGTTCACTTGCGCAACGTTCGAGGGCTCAAGGCCTCCTCCATTAACACCAATCTGGCGGCCATCATGTCCGTTATAAGGAAGAGGTCGCCGGGACTGGACATTTCTGTACTGAGGGAGCTCATCAAGTCTTTCCGACAGGCGGAGGGTCGGCGCAAGCCGAGGGCTCCTGAGTGGGATCTGGCAGTGGTCCTTGACCACCTCAAGTCAGATTTTTATGAGCCTCTAGAAGAGGCTCCCCTCCTCCGCGTCACGGTGAAGACCACCTTTCTAGTGGCCATGGCCTCGGCGGCCCGAATATCGGAGCTTCATGCTCTTCAGGCGGATCTCCTGAGATTTGAGGCCACGGATGGAGGATCTGCGTCCTTGGGCCTCGCCCCCGACTTCGTTTGCAAGAACCAACAGGCAGACGAACTGGGACGTACCTTCCACATCCCTTCCTTAGGGCCGTTGGTAGACCCGACGGAGGAGGGAGCACTCTCTCTCTGCCCTGTCAGGGCTTTCCGAGTGTATACCGACCGTACCCGCTCCCTTAGGCAGGGGCGGCGGAGGCTCTTCCTCCCTCACTCCCAGAGGAGCAAAAGGGAGATTGATCGGAGAGCTCTTGGGGTATACCTTCGGTCGGCCATCATAGAGGCCTACAAAGGCCAGGACAGACCTCTTCCGACTCGAACCAACCCACACGAGATCAGGGCCGTCTCGGCCACCATGGCTTATCACCGCAACATTACGGTGGCGGACATCATGGCGGGCTGCTTCTGGAAGTCTGGCTTGGTGTTCGCCAACCACTATTTACGAACCCTCTCCAACGAGGATCTGGCGGGCATTTCAAGGCTAGGACCCCAGGTCTTTGCCCAGCAAAGAACGGGGGGTCCTTACCCTTTAATTCGGCGCGGGGCTGCTCCTCTTTAGGTGGCCTACACTCCCCCGCCTCTCGTATGGTGCCAAGCTGGGGACCTCAGCTACACACCCTTTTTGCCTCAAATAAACTTTTCTGTTGCTTCTCTCCACTCCTTCAGTGTTGAGCTGTCTTTTCTCGTGTTGGGTTTCCCTTCCGGGGTTGTCGGCCGATCCCTCCTCCTTATCGGAGATGTCCGGACAGCGGTTAGTGTCCTACCCGCCCTATAGTCCGGAGGCGGATGCCGGTGGATCGCTCTCCTCAGGGTTTCTTGGTTCCTCTTTACGTAGAGACGCACGGGCGAGGTCTCGCGTCCACGCTCTCAGCCCTCCGCCGCTGTGTCATTCTGGGCATTGTTGGCTTTCTTACCTGATAAGTATGTAAAAAATATAACATTTTTGATTAAATGTCATTTTTTATACTTACCTGGTAGAAAGCCAACAGTCGGGAGTTCCCGCCCAGCCTCCCCTCCTGAGGGTTTTGTTGTCTGCCTCGCTGGGTAAGGGAATGACGTGTCCAGGTCATCTCGTGACCTGGGTGACCTACCGCCCGTATGTTGACCTCGCGTCTCTACTTTTTGTAGACTGTGTTATGAGAGAAATTGAGTAAGCACCACTCACGTGGGCATTGTTGGCTTTCTACCAGGTAAGTATAAAAAATGACATTTAATCAAAAATGTTATATTTCGCACACATTTCATTTGGAATTGATGTAACTTTGGTCTTGGCTTCTTTGTCTAAAACAATTTTGATTTTGAAATACGTTGTTCTGAACTTTGCCTAGAGTCCTATGCCAGAAGGCGGTGGCTCATGGGCCAATCTGGTGGAATTATTTTATCTTTCAATTCTTCTGCTGAAGTATATCACCCGAGCATCCTTGGAGGCTTTAGCATTGCCCTTGTGATACTCCGTGGTGGGTGGGGAGCTCGGACATATTACACTAGCCATGGCTTATGCAATACCCCTCAGAAAAACAAAGCGTCCTCTTGAAAATGACCCTGTTGATACTGACCACAGACCGTCTGCAGCAATTGAGTATTGGCCGCGTTTCGTTGTGATTGAGACTCCTGACAGGACACCGTTAAAGCTGAACTCCTTTGCTATATTCAAAGTATTGCTGGGGATGTGAAGAACATTAGACGCTTACGTTCAGGTGCGCTGTTAGTTGAATGCGGGAAAAAGCAACAATCAACTAACTTGATGAGCATTAAATCTTTCGTGGGCATTGATGTCACGGTCTCTGCACACAAAACCTTGAACACAAGTAAAGGTATCGTCAGAGATCGTGATCGATTGTTTGATGATATGTCGGACCTTGATATAGAGGCAGAAATGAAGAACCAAGGTGTGCTTTATGTCAAGCGCTTTTCAACTCGGAGAAACAATGAAACCATCAAAACGAACACGTATCTGTTTACTTTTTCAACTCCAAATGCTCCCAAATCAGTGAAGGCGGGCTACTGTAACATTCAAGTTGATACCTACATCCCCAACCCTCTCAGGTGTTTTAAATGCCAGAAATATGGACACGGAGTAAATACATGCACATTGTCTGTTGTGTCCGCTCACTGTGGTGAGAAAACACACACAACAAAAGATTGTAGGCGTGATTTTAAAAAATGCACCAACTGCTCAGGCGACCATTCCTCATTTTCTAAACGGTGTCCTATTTGGAAAGAGCAAATGGAGATAAACCGAATAAAGTTTACTCAAAATAAAAAAATGGTAAAGACGTCTGTCTGATCTTCCAGAAAGTTATGCAATAGTAGCGAAAACATCATCTGAGTCTAGCTCTAAAATAACATCACCCACAGGCTGCCAAACTACCTTGACTTAGGTAAATTGCGATTCTCCACAGCTTTCGTACCCTGCCATATCATCTCAGACTGAGGCGTCACTTCCTAGTACCTCAAAGTCTTCTTCTGATCACAAATCATCATCATCTCAGTCACACTCAAATTCGCAATCGACAGCTGATAGTCAACAAACTGTTAAAAGTAAATCTAAGCCTAAGCCTGATGTTTCAAAACAACAAAGTGGCAGAGCTCCTGAAGGGTCACAAAATAAAATTCAATTGCTCAATAAATATGGGTCTCTTGAAGACATGGACGTTTCTAGGGCACATAGCTTGTCGCCCTCCAAAAGAGTGCGGGGTAGATCCCCAATAAAAAACCCCAAAAGATTGTTATTCCAATAATACTGTACAGTGGAACTGCAGAGGATTGAGGACTAATCTACATGAATTACAGCTATTAGTCCAGGATTTTACATCTATGTCTCCAAGAGACATATTTAAAACACAGATACATTTGACCTTCGTCATTTTAATGCATATCATTGTTTTTCACCCCCGGGTGATAGGGCCACTGGCGTATCATCCATTCTAGTCAGACAAAACGTTATTCAAAGCCCTGTTTCACTTATTACTAATATGCAAGCTGTTGCATTGAGAATGACTTTACATGTAGCTTTTACACTTTGTTCTCTATATATTTCGCCGTCTTCGACGTTTGCCAAAATCGATCTTCAAGCTCTATATGACCAACTCCCGAAGTCCTGTATTATAGTGGGAGATTTAAATGGGCACAACCCACTCTGGGGTAACTACAAACGCTAAAGATAAATTGTTGGAAGACTTTTGTTCTGACAATGATTTATGCGTATATAGTGATGGTTCCAACACATATTTACACCCTGGTACAGGGACCTATTCTGCTCTCGACTTGTCACTCACAAATTCAGAACTACTCAATGAATTCGAATGGTCAGTCCACGAGGACCTCTGTGTAAGTGACCATTTCCCTACTATATTAAAAGCTGTAACTCCATCTGATGTTCCTCCATCATCAAGGTGGAATTTTAAAAAGGCTAACTGAGCTTTATATGAAACACTGTGCGCTGCAAGACTTAAAACTGAACATTTTATTGACGTTCCTGATGCTATTAAATGCTTTTCTGATGAACTGAATTCCATAGCTGATTAATGTTTACCAAAGCCCTCTGCAGTTCCACATATTCGAAAACCATGGTTCAACGATGAGTGCAAACAAGCTAGGAAGGCAAGGAAAATAGCAGAACATTATTTCCGTCGCCATCCTATGGTGCATAATTTAAATATATTTAAAATTTTAAATGCCAATGCGCGGCCTACTTTTCAACAAAACAAACGCCAATCCTGGTAAAATTATGTATCCAAAATAAATTCTCGGACACCCATGTCCAAGGTATGTACAAGAAATTAAAGGTAAAGGTACTAAATCTACTGTCCATCATCTTAAACATGGAGATCAATTACTTACGGATAAATCAGATATTGCAAATACACTGGTTGAAACCCTCGCTAAACACTCTTCCTCTTCTAATTATGCACCTGAATTCCAGCAGTATCAACACAACAAGAAAAGAAAACTATTAATTTCAATCCAGATAATGGGGAAGATTATAAATCATTATGAAACTTTTTCTATTCATGAACTCCATACTGCTCTTGATCAAGCTCATGATACTGCTACGGGAGCTGATAACATACATTATCAACCCCTGGAGCATTTACCAGAATCCTGCTTAGAAACTCTTCTAAATATTTTGATGATATTTGGACATCGGGTAACTTTCCTCCCTCATGGCGCGACGCCATAGTAGTACCAATACCTAAACCTGGACGTGATCATACCGATCCGTCCAGTTATCGACCAATTTTACCAACTAGCCGTGTTTGCAAAACCATGGAACGCATGATAAATAATCGACTTGTTTGGTACTTGGAAACAAATAACCTTATCACAGATATACAATGTGGTTTCCGTAAAATTAGAAGTACTGTCGATCACTTAGTGCGTTTAGAATCATTTCTTAAAACGCCCTAATCAATAAACAACACGCTGTCTCTATCTTTTTTTACCTTGAGAAGGCATATCACACTACGTGGAAATATGGCATTTTACGAGATTTACATGACTCCGGCTTGTGAGGTCTTTTGCCTGAATTTATAGCCAACTTTTTAAATGACAGACAATTCCAGGTCCGTGTGGGTTCTAAACTGTCTGATCGTTACAATCAGGATCGGGGTGTTCCGCAAGGCAGTATTTTGTCTGTCACTCTTTTAGCATCAAGATCAACAGTTTATCTAAAGTTTTAAACGATTTAATAGATGGGTCGTTATTTGTTGATGATTTTAATATTTCATGTCGTCGGAAAATATGCATACTATTGAAAGGCAACTACAGTTAAAAGGTGAGGATCCTCCATTTTGTATCCCTTGTGATGAGAGAGTCACAGTCAAGCATATCCTGCTTGACTGTGTTGAATTCTCCATCACAAGGGATAAGTATTTTACTGTAAAAACCGTTAAGGATCTTTTTAAAAGCGTTATTTCTCATTTAATCATTGGTTGTTTAAAAGAAATTGATTTCTTGACTGAATTTTTATTATTATGTGCTGTAGATAGTTGCATTTTAATTAATGGTAGTTTAGATTAGACGTAAATTGTTAGTGGCTGTACCCTCAAAGGGGGTTGAAGTACCGTAAAATTATTGTCCTCCTGAGAGGGTACGTAAGTCCAAAAACATTTTATGTACGTTTAATCTGTCCGCTGTTTTTAATCGTAGTATATGTGTGTTTTAGTTTGTGGCTAGATGTGACTAAATTGCTAACATCTGAAGGGATGGTGCAATCTATAGCCTGATTTTGGTGTATTATACAAATGGGGATGTTGTTTTTAACTTTCCACGCTAGTTTTAATTCCATTTGTGATAGTCACGATATGGCTGCGATATTGCCGATGTGACGTTAATTATTAACTCACTCCCCATTTGTGATATTCTACTTGTTTTACTGTCCTTCGTTGACAGGTTTAAAAGTAGACAAATATTTAATTTTGATATTAGATGTTCTCGTCACGATATGGCTGAGATACTGCCGATGTGACGTTACATTTTAACTCACTCACTCACACTCACCACCGGGTCATTGTGCTAGAATGTTTGGTCTCTGCCCCCCATACTTTGTCACAAAAGGTTTCTGAAACCATTGATGAATTTGCACATCATTTGGCCTTAAAAGTAGACGAGGCTTATCCTTCATTTGCAAAGTCAAATAAGGAAGAACTATGTGCTCAGCGTTTCTATGATGGTCTCAAATCTGTTAAGGATCATTTACAGGTCATTGTTTGTCAGCAAGCTAAACATGTAGACATGACTCGTCCCTTACAAGATACCTAGTCCCTAGCTTTAGCATTGCGTATGAAATGTTCCTTTTGCAAAAAACTTGGTCAAAAGGAGAAAGATTGTCGTACTAAAGTACGCTTAGCCTCTAGTCCGGTGGGTGCACATTCTGGTATTATGTCACAGTCCTTTGGGTCACGTGGTGCATCGGGTTCCGGGAGACGTACGCATGATGAGAGGAAGTGTTACCAGTGTGTTATGCGAGGTCACATTGCACGATTCTGTCGTAAGAGTGAATATTGTGCAACCTTCTGCTTCACCATTCATTGGTCTGCTAAGTACGCAAGCAGTTGTGTACATACAGGAAACGAAGTCGAAGCTTAAGAGCTTATCTGGCGAGTCATTAGATGCTATCGGTACAGTTAATACGTGTGTGCGTATTGACGGTAGTGTACTTTCCATGTGTTGGAAAACAGTACCGAGAATGTTCTGTCTGGCTGGGATTTCTTATCAAAATTTGACAGTGTTACTCTGGTACCTGAACATAACGAAGTCAAACTGGGTAACTTAATCGAGTCTGGTGACAGGGTTGCCAGTGTACATTTGACTGAATCTTTTGTTATACCACCAAGGTGTCAGAAAGTGTTGCGGGTGTCTGTTAGTCAGAACCTGGGTGATGGTGAACAGATGATGATTGAACGTAATGAGAATTTGAAACCAAGACAGGGTTGTTTGTAGCCAGGTCTGTTGTTAGCTCAAGGAATCTGTGTGCGTTAGTAATGAATCCAGAACCAGTGAGTAAGAAGCTGTACAGATGTCAGACGCTTGGTGAGGCTCGAGAGTGTAAGGATTCTGTGTGTTCAAATACTCCCTCAACTTCAAAACAGAGCGAGTTAAGCGATCCTAAGTTTAACATAGGACCCATGGATGATTTACATCGGGAAAAGGTAATAGCACTGCTCAGAGAATACAAAGATACAATGTTTACAGGTTTAGGCAAGGTGAATGGCCATACATTCAAGCTTACACTTAAACCGAATGCAGATTTGAGTATGGTTACACAGCGTCGCATGCGGTTTGGTCCTCATATGCATGTAGATAAGATCGCTGATGAGCAAAATAAATCAAGGTATAGTGGAACCTAGTACATCAACTATCATTTCACCAATTGTGTTGGTTAAGAAGGCTGATAAGACCTTAAGATTTTGTTTGGCCCTGAGAAATTTGAATGACCAGTTGCTTGACTAACGTTTTCCTTTAACGACTTCCAATGAGGCACTGATGAGATTTAAACATTCAAAATATTTCAGTATTCTTGATATGAACTCTGCTTATAACCAGATTGTTTTGGATGAAACGTCTAGACCCTTCACTGCATTTGAGACGTCTGGTGTCTGGCAATTCTCACGTATGTGGTTTGGCTTTAAAATGTTTAGCATTCCAACGTACTATGCATCTTGTCCTAAGTGGGTTGTCGAGAGATCATGTTTTGGTGTATCTGGACGATGTGTGTGTCCATTCCTCCACGGGCGTTGAACATTTGTCTGTGTTACGTGAGCTGTTTGACCGAATGAAGTCTGTCGGTTTGACATTAAAATCGTCCAAGTGTGATTTCTTTATGGATACAATAGAATATCTTAGTTTCTCAATTTCTGCCAGTGGAGTTGCTGCTGGTAAGAAAGGTATTGAGGCGGTTCGGAACTATCCAGTTCCTGGTACATAGAACAAAGTGAGGTCGTTTCTTAGTTTGGTTATATGCCTTGTTAGATTTATTACCAACTTTTCCAATCTGGTGTTGCCACTCAGTCGCATAGTAGAATCTCGTGCGTATATTTGGCATGAAAGTGAACAGAGTGCGTTTGACACAGTTAAGGCGGTTCTCACAGAGGCGCCAGTGTTAGCACATCCTGACTTTAGTCCTAATGCTCCTGCATTTGTTGTTCAGACAGACGCCAGTAAATCGGGTTTAGCAGGGGTATTTCTGCAGAACGATCATCCTGTTTGCTTAAAAAAAGTCAAAAACTGAACGGAATCATTCCACTGTGCACAGGGAAGCTTTGGCACTTATCTGGCCAGTACGGAAGTTTAGAGAATATATTTATGGTAGAAACTTTGTAATTTAAACAAACCACAGACCACATTTATTATGTCATCAAAATCTGATAAATGCGCAAGATGATAGTTGGAACTTTCAGATTATCAGTTTGATGTAGAATATGTACCTGGGAAACATAACATTCCAAGTGACATTCTGTCAAGATTTCCAGTGGAAGATTCGCAGGAATTACCTATCTGTGCCTTATCAACAGACAAACAGTACGCTGTTATCAAGCGTGCTCATGATCTTGCTCATTTTGGTGTGATACCTACAAGGAATTTAGCTAGGATGACTGATACGTCCATTACACAGAGACAAGTTCGAGAATACGCCAGTCAGTGTTCAGCATGCATTGAGGATCATCAGTACCTTGGCAAATCATCCACTGTGACTTTGTAGGACCACTCCCTAGATCATCGAAACGTTTTGAGTACGTGTTGACATGTTTGGATGATCTGACACGTATGGTGTTTGCATTTCTCGTACGATCAGCTACCTCTGCGTCAGCAATGTATGTGCTTGAAAAACTACTGTCCATCTTCGGACCGCCACATACACTACACACTGATAATGGTTCAACTTCAATGTCCGTTGAATTTAAGGAATTCATGGATCATTGGAGTGTTGTGTTCAGTTTTACCCGATAGCTCGTCCTCAAGCAAATCCAGTGGAAAGGGCACATAGAACTTTGAAGTCATCCATGGTGAAAGCGGCAACCAGTGAAAAGAATTGGGACAAAGTGTTACCAGAAATCGTGTTGGCGCACAATTCGTGTCGAGACAGAAGAACTGGAGTATCACCTTATTTCGCCATGTTTTGTAGATTAAGTGACGTGTGTCGTATCTACAGTAGTGTTTCTTCTGGAGGTGAGGACGTAGCAGACATGAGTTGTCTGTGGGAACTGTGTTCAAAGAAACATGTTCAAGCCAAACAGGAACGTCAAGAGGATATGTGTGATAGACAATCGAGAAGCTTTGAAACAGAACTTTAACTGCAACGTTATCACCTAACTGGTCCTAAATCTCGTAAGAAACATGTTCAGACAGGTTTTGTTGTGAGTAAAATCTTTGGTGATTTTCTGTGTGTAAATTCTAAAACAGTTGAAACGCGACGTAAAAATTATTTTGGTTATTAAAGATCTTGTAATCTGAAAGCCTACTAGAGGGGAGGAATGTGAGATGTAAAGATGAGACAGACGGTCCCTTTAATTAGTGCGATACCCGTGCATCACACGTGACACGGTGAGCCAATCAGAGGAGATTACTGTAAGCGGGGCGTCCGTGCTACATGTGTGCATCAGTCTCGTCTTGTCTTCTGTCTTGTCCAGTCGTCGTGAATAAATGTTATGTGTGCCGGTCGGCGCCTTCATTGTTATCCCTTTCAATATCCATTTCCGATTACCTGCCAAACTGACACTTCTGTCTGCAGCAGTAAGATGACTAAGAATATTCAGTTCCGATTACATTTGGTGTCTAAGGTGAAAGTTGTACGACGGGTCTATGACTGAAAGCTGGATATCATGTCTTCTAATGATCAGCATGTTCTGCCCTGTAAATAACCTCCAGTACACACACAAACATATACATATAAGCATAAATATATGACACGTTTTTATGGATAACTTCTTTCTATTCTTTGCAGAACGTTCCAGAGCTACTTCATTCCCCTTCATCAGTGCTGAGTGACAATGACGTCGTTCCTTCATCTTTAAATATTATACATGAACAGTAAAAGGTTGCATCTTGGCAGACGCCAAACAGGAGGCATTCAATGAAGGCCTGGAAACAACTGATTCATGAGCAGACGCCAAACAGAAGGCATTCAATGGAGGCCTGGAAAAAACTGATTCATGAGCAGACGCCAAACAGAAGGCATTCAATGGAGGCCTGGAAACAATTGATTCATGAGCAGACGCCAAACAGAAGGCATTCAATGGAGGCCTGGAAACAATTGATTCATGAGCAGACATACAATAAACACCTGAAGAAACGCTACCTTTTTTATTTATGAATTACCGAAACACCGTCGAGGATATGTTACGAGTTTACAAGAAAGCTGGTCAACACAGGTTTATGTAAATCACTCAAAGAAATTCTCAAATGTATTCATATTAAGGTGAAATGTATCTTTTTCAGAAGAATTAAATAGTCCTATCTTCAGCCATGCCGAAAGACCAATAACAGTGATTTCGATGTCCAAAAGAAAGGTTAAAATAAAATTCTGCTTTGAGGCCAAGATAAACCACATAAAATCACCATTTATCAGTTATTAAAACAAGAAACAACTATGTACAATTGTAAAAGAATCATTCCTGTGATTTCAGTCCTTTAAAACATTTTCAGCTTACTTCCATTAGTGAAAACAGGTCACACCTGCCTTTCATATTGTGAAAAAGTGTTTAGGAACATCTAAAATTATCTTTTTCAACATTTTTCCTTGGAAAGTAACATTTTTCCATTTTCTGCTTACACATAGCAATATCAATCGCCAAAACGTAGCAATATTCAAACACTACTTGCATCCATTTCACGTGTGGAAGGATTCTATAAGGTATAAAGAGAGACTAGAACGTATGACATTGTCAACGCGTAGGGACTTAGTTCCTCATTACGACGAAGTGTACGCCGACGAAGACGCCGGCATAGTTAAGCTTAAACTTCGTCAGTTGACTGTACAGAACATGATAGACAAGTATAAATATGAATGTGGTGAGCAGAGCGACATAATCCTGCTCGTGGTCATATCGACACAGACAGTTGGAAATGCCAGACTCCACTTTTACAATACAGATGTGAGCATATGTAATGTTTTTGACAACAATGGACAGGCAAAGACTCAACAATGCACAGATGGAGTCACAATAGCACTTCTTTGTACAGTTGTACAGCCAGTGAGGATGACCAATAAAGGCCATAAGTGTAATATACACTAATTAATGGAACTGATAAAGAGGAACAGGGTAGGTGACAAGGCAATACACACTCTGGTAGTGATAAAGATTAAAAATGCAGATTAAATAATTACAGATGTTTCATATGTCTTGGCTGCATAGTGTTTGGGTTTTAGAAATATTTGGACGATGGCTATCCTGAATACGTCACTATAACAGTGTTACAGACAAGTAATAGAAATGTGCCACGATTAACAGCTGAGGTGAGAAAAGGGGCCATTGGCATGGTGCGGATGGGGACGATATACAACGTTGTTGGAAACACCATTAAATGACACGGTATAACAGTTATAAGACGTATTCAGCGCTACGGAGAGACTCGAGTCACCATAAACAGACCAAGAAGTGGACGTCCACGCATCACAACGCCAGCTGAAGATAGGTACCTCCGACAATATGGAAGGCGGGTAACGTTTCCTATGGTATTCAGTGTATAACTATGTGTTTGTAGCTGACTGTTGAAGAGTGTCCAGTAGCGTTGACTTGATGAGACTGACGGACAATAATAACATAGTGCACTAGAGTACAAACGCATTTATTGCATAAACAGCGCACTGTACATTCTGCGAGACCCTGCATAACCCGAACAGTTCTCGTAACTCGTTCTCAGTGATATTCTCGTATCACAGCTGAGATATTCTCGAATAATGCATAGCTGGAGAATAACTGGCGAATGAAATGGTTTATGGGGTATTGCTCGACCCGTTTGGTCGACAGTATCGGGTATTTTTAGGCGCGTTTTGTCGACGTAAGTATCGGAGTATTGTTCAGCCCATTTTGTCGACATAAGTATCGGGTATTGTTCGACCCGTTTTGTTGACATAAGGCTTCATGCGGGCTAGACTGTAATCTGTCCGTTTCTTTCCGAGATAAGCATACCGTGGCCGGTTTCACAAAGCTGTCGCAGAGATTCAACTGTCAGAAGTCAATGTCACCGGGTCTAGATTTTCGAAGCTGTCTTAGCGCTAAGATAGTCGTAAGTGTCATAGATTAACATTAACGTACGTCTGTCTTAGCGATAAGAGAGTTTCGAAAGTCTGTATAGGAGGTACGACAGTCGCAACGCTACGATAGCTAGAGATGGGAGCTCTGTAAAATTGTGCAACTGCTTGTACAACTATCTCTGGTCATGAACGTATTGCTGTCCAAAGTGCATTGATGGAAGGTGAAGTATTCCAAACTCATCCATGGAATGTGTTCGATATTAAAGTGCATGAATACAGTTACATGAAAATCACCCATAAAGTACATACATGAAAACTTTAACGATTTCAAAACCATTGATATTGATGACATTGTAGGGTGTATATGACCAAATGTCCACACACAGACTAAGAATGGGCCGACTGCAATGAGCGACTCGAAACCATTATGCCAACGCAGTGGTTATCAATGATTGCTAAATAAGTTCATAATAGACGCTATTGTCATGAGAAAATCACATTTTCATGTTCATTTCAAAATTTCATCATTCTTTCATAGATTTTGAGGATGTGAAATTTTTGTCTTGATTTTGTCAGGACGTTTGTAAAGCTGTTGCGTTTTGTAGCTTTGCCAGACGGTATGCGTGGTATTTCTTTCGACAACATACAATGGTGACAACGATAACGACAAGGAAAACGATGACAATCTCAACAATTAGGACAATTATACCAACGTTGAGTGACACTGACGCCGTTCCAGTAATAACTGTTGGCAACGCTGACGTTTCTTGGGTGAGTGTTGGTGAGGAAGCGCCCATAGGTCGTGAGAGCTCTAAACAAAGAGCAAGATCATTAAACCACATAATTTAGTAAAGTCACGCTAGCTGGAGTACTGAGGTAATCGATGTGTTTGTGAACCGAATTCAGCCTTCCTGGGTGGATAGAGGAAACCACAGTTCCGGATCTTCATGGATACTCGGAAGTGATGCCTTAATTAAGAATCTTATTCCTAGGTTAGTTGAAACCGTAATTTAATTTGTAATTTAATATGCATCTTACACAGTTTTAGTGAGCTAGTTAGTTTAGTTTTACGCCATACTGACCAGTATTCCAGCTTTTTGGCTCGATCTGTAAATAATCGAGTCCAGACAAACCAGACAATCCAATGATCAACAGCGTGAACATAGATCTACAAAAATGGGAAGCAATGACACGAATCAACCAAGTCAGCAAGCCTGACCACTCGATCCCGTTAATTGCCTCTTAAGACAAGGGCGGGTTCCTTCAGATCAATTGTAATCCTGACCTTCACGGTCTGACACAGTTTGGGTTTTTTTACATACCAGTGGCAGCAACCGATCCAGTTCGTGTAGACAGGCCAGCTTCAAAACAGAAAATTCACAATATGAACCTGGGAGCAGCGCTTCCACAATAGGAGGTAATGCCGATACAAATCAGGGCACTTGCATATGTAATTTGAAGATGAGTATATCGAAAACAGTTTGAGGTTGTTTACATACCAGTAGCAGCAGACGCTCCAGCTCTTGTCGACGGCCCAGCTACAAAACAGGAAATTGACTATAAAAGACTAATGAGCTCTCTTACTCATTCGTTTATATATGAGTTCAATATTTCGATTAAAATCATGAAAAAGATATTGCACTTTGATGAACACATCAAATTAGCAAAGCTTACGTTATGACAAATAATATATTTTGACCCTTCTGTTTATGAATCCTTGGAGCCATGTGAAGTAGAGTAGAGTTGTGTCCCTTGGGCAAGTCAGAAATCTATGATCATGGTCCGAATCCGACTTTTTTAGGCATGCTTCTATGTCTGAGGCCATCTATTTTGGTTACGGACTGCTCCAGCGTCTGGTACCTGTCCTTCCTTCTCCGAATGCAAACAGCGGCGATAACCCAAGGTTTTCTCTCATTCACTGGAGTGGTAAGGTAGCCTTGTGATTAAAGCGTTCACTAGTAACGTTGAAGACAAGGATTCGATTGCCCACAGGGATACAATGGGTGAAGCCCATTTTTGATGTCCGCTGCTGTGACATTGATGGACTGTTGCTACATGCTGTGTGCAATGATTGATTGTAACATTATTAGTTGTCGGTTAGCCTTATCGCCTAGTGACATGTGCTCTGGCCATTCGATGTTCTGTCAGTAAAGACGTTTTGGCTGGTTATGAACATCGGTTGTCTCTCTCGTGGGCAGTGTACACAACCGTAACAACAGAACATTGGTTGTCTCTCTCCTGGGCGATGTACACAACCGTGACAACAGAACATTGGTTGTCTCACTCCTGGGCGGTGTACACAACCGTAACAACAGAACATTGGTTGTCTCTCTCCGGGGCAGTGTACACAACCGTGACAACAGAACATTGGTTGTCTCTCTCCTGGGCGATGTACACAACCGTAACAACAGAACATTGGTTGTCTCTCTCTTGGGCGATGTACACAACCGTGACAACAGAACATTGGTTGTCTCTCTCCTGGGCGATGTACACAACCGTGACAACAGAACATTGGTTGTCTCTCTCCTGGGTGGTATACACAACCGTGACAACAGAACATTGGTTGTCTCTCTCTTGGGCGGTGTACACAACCGTGACAACAGAACATTGGTTGTCTCTCTCTTGGGCGATGTACACAACCGTGACAACAGAACATTGGTTGTCTCTCTCCGGGGCAGTGTACACAACCGTGACAACAGAACATTGGTTGTCTCTCTCCTGGGCGATGTACACAACCGTAACAACAGAACATTGGTTGTCTCTCTCTTGGGCGATGTACACAACCGTGACAACAGAACATTGGTTGTCTCTCTCCTGGGCGATGTACACAACCGTGACAACAGAACATTGGTTGTCTCTCTCCTGGGTGGTATACACAACCGTGACAACAGAACATTGGTTGTCTCTCTCTTGGGCGGTGTACACAACCGTGACAACAGAACATTGGTTGTCTCTCTCTTGGGCGATGTACACAACCGTGACAACAGAACATTGGTTGTCTCTCTCCGGGGCAGTGTACACAACCGTGACAACAGAACATTGGTTGTCTCTCTCCTGGGCGATGTACACAACCGTAACAACAGAACATTGGTTGTCTCTCCCCTGGGCGATGTACACAACCGTGACAACAGAACATTGGTTGTCTCTCTCCTGGGCGATGTACACAACCGTGACAACAGAACATTGGTTGTCTCTCTCCTGGGTGGTATACACAACCGTGACAACAGAACATTGGTTGTCTCTCTCCTGGGCGGTGTACACAACCGTGACAACAGAACATTGGTTGTCTCTCTCCTGGGCGGTGTACACAACCGTGACAACAGAACATTGGTTGTCTCTCTCTTGGGCGGTGTACACAACCGTAACAACAGAACATTGGTTGTCTCTCTTTTTGCGGTGTACACAACCGTAACAACAGAACATTGGTTGTCATTCTCCTGGGCAGTGTACACAACCGTGAGAACAGAACACTGTGTAAAACTAAACTCACTCACTCATTCACTCATTCACTCCAGCAGTCAGCCTCATTTATCTCACCAAGGATTGTGCTGCTCACGTACCTGTCATTGTGATTGGTTCCTTAGTTTGGAAATCAGCTGGTAAAAAGAGAAGAATAGTCTGATTAAGTTCCCGTTAGAAAGGTGTATGTTGTTGTAGAAGCTTCCAAATCCCACTTGACTCTAAGTATTACCTGGAGTCAAAATCTTGCAGCTACAACTGACCCTGAATCTTAACAGGAACAATGAACTACAAATAAATTAATGTCTCTCAATAAATACCACACCTATTATTATATCATTAACTTTCTCTAGGGCTTTTCGGAAAACAAGACAAAATCAAAGTATAGTTGGGGTTTTATTGTTTTTGTTTTTTGTTTGTTTGTTTTTTGGGGGTTTTGGGGGGGGGTTTGGGGGGGTGGTTTTGGGGGAGGGGGTATTCTTGGGGGAGGGAGGAGGGTGTCGTGGCTTTTTTGTTTGTTTGCTTTTTTTGTTTTTTGCTGTTTTTGTTGTTGTTGTTTGTTTTTGTTTTGTTTTTTTTTGGGGGGGTAGGTTTTTGTTGTTTTTTAATGGGGTTTTTGTTGTTGTGGTGGTTTCTTTTTTTCAATTAACATATTGCCCATTGATTATTTACCAAAATCCCAGAGGAGGAGGACAAAACACTCCTGCAAGGCAAATCCAACCAATTCCGTTATTGGCCACTATGGAAACAGTAATCCGATAGCAGTCCAATACAATTATTAACATCAAATACGAAACTAATCTTGCTGACGTACCTGTGGAGGTGATTGATTCTTGAGTTGACGAAACAGCTGGTAAATAAAGAAAAAAACATTCACTGATAACTCTTTATGATGAAGGGACATTCATATATGTATTATTTCATTACATATGCGTTTCAGTCTATGCCATTTTTCAGCTGATAAGGTATCGCCAATTGCAAAGCCAAACTGACTAGCTGATGACGGTAAATTTAATCAGTATGAGGTTATCCATTTAATTGCATTGCCCGCTAAACCCACATTGGCCCGCTAAACGTGCATTCTACGATCACTTCATGAGTAAATACTGGATTGTGATTGGTTAATTAAAGTCATTCAGAGGTATATAATGACGCTATATACCCCTAATTTTTCAAAACAGAATACATTTATTTTAATCTTAACAACCCGGTTAGAACCGAAATGACTGTGTTGGAAAATCAAAGGTATATAAGAAAAGTGTAATATCTTTAAGGTGTGTGTTTAAAAGCCACGCTTATCTCCGAACTGACGCTAAACCGTTAACCCGCGCCAGCCACCGAGAGGTTTCATACGGCGGCCTGGCGACAGAGGGCGCATAAAACGCATATCATGCCACATTATGACACCTGACAGGTATTCCAAGACCTACCTGTCAGTTTGTAAACCCCGCCACAGGTGAGTGATATGTTTGTGTTGTCACACATGTAGATAACACGGACATCACCAAGATGATCAGCCCTGACAACAAAGGAGGTAGTTACGGCAGTGTCGGTGATGTTGTTGGTTGTCTGGTTCTGCAGCAATACGTCGTCGACGCCACCAGTTGTCAAAACAAAGCCAGTGTTGCGCCAACAGTAGATGTTCTTGATGTCCACACTCAGAGTGAGATTTGTACCAGGAACCAGAGCGTTGGTGTCTGTGTCGCCGGAGATGTTGCACTGTGGTGGACCTGGTTGTAAACAACAAAACATGGAGATATTTTGCACGAGCACACTTACTCGAGTGTAACATTTTTTTATTATGTACACTTCTGCAGTAAGATACGTTAAACAAGTGGGACGGCTCTCTTGACTGAAGTCACGCTCAGTTGTGTAATGACGTCACAGGCGAGGAAATACAGAAACAATGGTCAATAGACAAAGGTGATATGTGCATACATGATATATATCACTCTGGCTTCATCACGTGGGTCATAAAAATGTTATTCATTTATGTGTTCATGGTGATAAAAGTGTAATGTGTCAACTTCATCCATGTACACATATCGATAAGTGTAATGTGTCAATTTCATCCATGTACACATATTGATAAGTGTAATGTGTCAACTTCATCAGTGTACACACATCGATAAGTGTAATGTGTCAACTTCATCAGTGTACACACATCGATAAGTGTAATGTGTCAACTTCATCAGTGTACACACATCGATAAGTGTAATGTGTCAACTTCATCCATGTACACATATCGATAAGTGTAATGTGTCAACTTCATCAATGTACACATATTGATAAGTGTAATGTGTCAACTTCATCCATGTACACATATCGATAAGTGTAATGTATCAAACACAAATATACATAACATCTAAATATTACACTGTAGATAAAAAAAACATTTGATCCCGTTATTAACATGATGTATTCAATCCAACTCACTTTTAAATAGCTCTTGGACGCCATTACACGTTAGCTTCCAGATTCTGTCACACACAAAGTTCAGTGTGACGTCACCCAGTCTCCTGACATCAACACTGAATGTTTTGTTGACCGACAGGTCAGATATATCACTGACTTTGTGTGACCCTATCAACTCCTCCGTCACGTGCCCTGTGGTCAGATTAAACCCAGTCTCCCGAGGACAGTAGTAGTTGTTGATGTCCACACTCAGAGTGAGATTTGTACCAGGAACCAGAGCGTTGGTGTCTGTGTCGCCGGAGATGGTGCACCGTGGTGGGCCTGGTTGTTTAAGACATATTGATACTTTGAAGAAACAGATGATAAAGCATCCCTCAAATATTGTTAAAAAGTAAAACTTTGTTGCATGTATATTTTGTGAGAATTACATGTATACAAATTCATCTATACATGTATATCGACATAAAGTATACATAAAATTATATAAAATAGATGTGCCACCCACTAGAAAGAAACACACTGTCAGGGAATATCATGTTCCCAGTTTATTACATTTCTTGTAAATAATTAGATATCAAACACACGATGCATTGAAACATTTAAAAGTATTAACAACATTTAGCTATTATATAATGTGCATAATCCAACTCACTTTTAAATAGCTCTTGGACGCCATTACACGTTAGCTTCCAGATTCTGTCACACACAAAGTTCAGTGTGACGTCACCCAGTCTCCTGACATCAACACTGAATGTTTTGTTGACCGACAGGTCAGATATATCACTGACTTTGTGAGACCCCGACAACTCCTCCGTCACGTGCCCTGTGGTCAGATTAAACCCAGTCTCCCGAGGACAGTAGATGTTCTTGATGTCCACACTCAGAGTGAGATTTGTACCAGGAACCAGAGCGTTGGTGTCTGTGTCGCCGGAGATGTTGCACTGTGGTGGACCTGGTTGTAAACAACAAAACATGGAGATATTTTGCACGAGCACACTTACTCGAGTGTAACATTTTTTTATTATGTACACTTCTGCAGTAAGATACGTTAAACAAGTGGGACGGCTCTCTTGACTGAAGTCACGCTCAGTTGTGTAATGACGTCACAGGCGAGGAAATACAGAAACAATGGTCAATAGACAAAGGTGATATGTGCATACATGATATATATCACTCTGGCTTCATCACGTGGGTCATAAAAATGTTATTCATTTATGTGTTCATGGTGATAAAAGTGTAATGTGTCAACTTCATCCATGTACACATATCGATAAGTGTAATGTGTCAATTTCATCCATGTACACATATCGATAAGTGTAATGTGTCAACTTCATCAATGTACACATATCGATAAGTGTAATGTGTCAACTTCATCAGTGTACACACATCGATAAGTGTAATGTGTCAACTTCATCCATGTACACATATCGATAAGTGTAATGTGTCAACTTCATCAATGTACACATATCGATAAGTGTAATGTGTCAACTTCATCAATGTACACATATTGATAAGTGTAATGTGTCAACTTCATCCATGTACACATATTGATAAGTGTAATGTATCAAACACAAATATACATAACATCTAAATATTACACTGTAGATAAAAAAAACATTTGATCCCATTATTAACATGATGTATTCAATCCAACTCACTTTTAAATAGCCCTTGGACGCCATTACACGTTAGCTTCCAGATTCTGTCACACACAAAGTTCAGTGTGACGTCACCCAGTCTCCTGACATCAACACTGAATGTTTTGTTGACCGACAGGTCAGATATATCACTGACTTTGTGTGACCCTATCAACTCCTCCGTCACGTGCCCTGTGGTCAGATTAAACCCAGTCTCCCGAGGACAGTAGTAGTTGTTGATGTCCACACTCAGAGTGAGATTTGTACCAGGAACCAGAGCGTTGGTGTCTGTGTCGCCGGAGATGGTGCACCGTGGTGGGCCTGGTTGTTTAAGACATATTGATACTTTGAAGAAACAGATGATAAAGCATCCCTCAAATATTGTTAAAAAGTAAAACTTTGTTGCATGTATATTTTGTGAGAATTACATGTATACAAATTCATCCATACATGTATATCGACATAAAATATACATAAAATTATATAAAATAGATGTGCCACCCACTAGAAAGAAACACACTGTCAGGGAATATCATGTTCCCAGTTTATTACATTTCTTGTAAATAATTAGATATCAAACACACGATGCATTGAAACATTTAAAAGTATTAACAACATTTAGCTATTATATAATGTGCATAATCCAACTCACTTTTAAATAGCTCTTGGACGCCATTACACGTTAGCTTCCAGATTCTGTCACACACAAAGTTCAGTGTGACGTCACCCAGTCTCCTGACATCAACACTGAATGTTTTATTGACCGACAGGTCAGATATATTACTGACTTTGTGAGACCCTATCAACTCCTCCGTCACGTGCCCTGTGGTCAGATTAAACACAGCCTCCACAGAACAGTAGTAGCCTGTGATGTTCACCGTCAGGGTCAGCTGTGTTCCCGGTTCCAGGGAGTCGGTGTTCTCGTCACTGATGATGCTGCACTGCGGAAGTCCTGGTCAAGGATAACGTCAGGCAGGGAGGATATAAAATGTGTAAAGACGGGGTTATTGAGAAACCGGAAGTCTAGCTTTTTCCGTGAAAGTAAAAACAAATGTAACATCAGAATCAACACGTCGGTTTTAGTTTTAACAATAACTGTAATTGCGCTATCAAGGAAGTCAAACTTCTGGTTATGTTACAAGCTGTCGTGACCTGAATATCACAGAACGGCATCCGGCACAAGACGTCTACCGATGTTGGGCTATGGAAGCTCTCGCATACTGGAGGACACTACACACACATGGGATTTTACTTACCCGTTTAATTGTCGTTTTAAGACAAGAGGTCTAATGGTTTAGGCACTTGGTCGGGTCAAAGCAACAATTACAATCCGACAGTGACATCACTCTGATGTTCTCGGGGGACACTTTTTTGTAATATCCTTCAAATCTGATACAATCACGCTTCCTCGGGCAATTATCTAAATAATTCCATCTGACTCGGGCATTATCTTGATAATGCCAGTCTCATCCCAGTTGATGTCATCAGTGAATACCAAATATTGAACTTATATCTATAGTATATATCTTCGGTCGGTTTATAACATGGATATAGCATGGCCCGTGGGTATTATTGAAAAGTAAGTCCGCTTCACGTGGGGAATGCCCAAGGGACGAACCTACACTTAATGTCAGTTTTCTGACAACGTTTGGCTTGTGTAAAGTCTTTGTGCAGTCAGTCTTAAGTACAGCATCAGTCAAACCCAGTCGAGCTTCTGAAGGAACAGTGCGTCCTGAACTCGGGACAATCTACAAGTTTAAATTTTCTACAATAGCGCACCTTCAGTTTAGCAGTTGTTAGATGATTTACAAGAAAAGTTTACTTGAACATGGATCTCATTTTAATCAGGGAAACTCTACAACAGGGATAGGTCACTCGCTTGCTTTCTTTACCATTTGTACTAATTAACGTGTGCCTCGTCATGCTCCAACGCACACAGTAACTTAGCTCCTTCCCAGTGCAACTTCAGTTGTGTTTAACCAGGGAGTCTATATAGAGTATACGTTGTAGATTATCCCTAGTTAAACAACTTCAGCCAGTTTATTGTATCAGAATTTTACAATGAATGAATGAATTATAGTAAGAATTTAAGAGCAAGAATTATGTGAATGAAAGAACGAAATAAAGAAAAATAATAAAAGAAATAAGTACATATGTGAATAAATGAAAGAATAAATGATACACCTCGGCCTTCCCTCCAAAAACATTTTAAAGAACGCAAAAGTATCGCCAGAACACGTGTTAACATCAGCTGTATTTTCAAAAAACCTACTTTGAAACATTTTTGTTTACATTAATAATTAATTCAAATATCTTGCATGTGGGGAATGGAATGGACATTAACAAAATGTTAACTGACACTATCACACTGCCCTCAAACATAAAGTGTAAAACTCTCACAAAGCCTTTTAAAACACCTGTCCAGTTTTGTCAAATAATAAGATCAACAAGAAAGAAAGAAGTTATGGAACTATAATCCTCAGGCATCAATGACGAAACAGATCAGATCGGCAATATGTCAAATTTTTCTCACACCTCAAATACACCCTAACATTTTGTTTTAGATTATGGAACTATCACTATTACATGCAAACACATTTCACCTGATAGTATGTTCCCCTCATAAGAATTAAAGGTGTATGTGAAAGATGTTTTTGAAGTAATTACTAGAAACTTTCAAACAACGGCGTACAGTATTTCAATGGCGGATCAGAGCAGATCGGCGATATGTCACATTTTTCACACACCTCAAATGCACCCTAACATTCTTTTTTAGATTATGAAACTATCACTGTTACTTGCAAACACATTTCACCTGACAGTATATTCAACTCATATGAATTAAAGGTGTATGTGAAAGATGTTTTTGAGGAAGTAACTAGGAATACTCAAACAGCGGCGTATAGCATTTCAATGGCGAAATGTCATATTTTTCACACACCTCAATTACACCCTAGCAATTTTTAAGTCACAAAACTGTCATTGTTACTTGCAAATACCTTTCAACTAAAGGTATGTTCTCCTTCTAAAAATTAAACGAATGTGTGAAAGAAGTTTTTATCGGCGGTGAATCGAGAATAGAAGCCAGTGAGCTATAACATAGTGACTTGAAACTTTACTACAAATCTAGTGTCCTAATACGGACACTAATACCAATTATTTGACCTACCCTGAAGTGACAAAATAGTTAACCTATCTTCTACATGTTGGATTTCAGTTGTTACAACGCTCAGCGAACTTAATCAGCTGTTGAAAGT
Source organism: Haliotis asinina (assembly GCF_037392515.1). NCBI lineage: Eukaryota > Metazoa > Mollusca > Gastropoda > Lepetellida > Haliotidae > Haliotis > Haliotis asinina. Next base: position 3,436,647 of record NC_090280.1, read on the forward strand.
AAGCCGGGCTCAATCTTAAATACTACACTGCCACCATATTGGCTACATTGGTTACGTAACGACCCGAGACATACGTTCAGCGGCTTTTCGAGGAGTTTCTTCTCCCCCTCTATATAGGCTCCCTGTTTTAATGCACACGAGATGAGGCCACCAAGGTTGTAATGCATAATGAATTAAACATCACATTCGAAATCCATTTTGTGAATAAACATCAAGACATAGACTGTAAGAAACAGTTACAGAACAGGCAGTGTTTATCACATGTGGCATTGTTACATATATTTTAATTCAATTTGTGTAATATATGTTTGTGTAACATATTGAGATATTAAACGAACTTCTCCTTCACTTAGAACCAGTATTTTCTGTTAGCAAAAGAAATCTCTTGTCTAAAACAGAACAATTTTATATCCTGTGATATAATGTCAGTTACTTTAACTTGCATTGTAAACCAAAAGTCACTGTGTTCTGTAATCTGATTGGTTGAAAAACATTTAGATTCCCGGAAACTGAAAGACTATTCACTGCGTATTGACACGTAAACAATTGTTTTGTTGCGTCATCAACAGTGGTGACGTCATTCAAGTCATATTGTGACGTAAAGTTAGAATGACGTCACAAATGAGCAACTCCAGATGCTACCATGGGAACCAGCTGAAACGGCCAGCTGATGACACTTCACTGCTGTACCCCTACTCGATGTAAACGAGTGCAGACAGTAAAACCCCTTGGTTTACTTTTGTGTTTACAATGTCGATAAGCATCATGTGTTGGCCAATTTCCGGGTGTTTGCGTGCTTCAAATACTCAATAACACCCGGAAATTGGCCAACACATGATGTTTATCTCCTAATTCTAAGATGCTTCGGCGAAAGATCAAAGGCGCCGACAATACTTTATCAGACGATAATGTGCACTTTTTGCATTACGTCACAATGTGTTGACGTCACCGCGCCATTCCAGTCTGCCCCCTCGTAATCGAACTTTTTTTGTATTACGTCACAATGTAACCGACGTCACGATGGATGTCAGTTGCCATCGCCGCGTACAATCTCCCACAGTAAACTGCTTCGTCGCATCCCGTTTCTTGGTTTGCAGTTGCACCACACAGCCAGCAATACTGTGGAAACATTACGTTTATGTTTTCCGAAGGATAAAATGTCTCATAGTTCGACTCAAAATCTTACTGAGACAGGGTAATGTTGGCAATGTTTACATTCCCATAATGCAATCGTGGAATGTCGCTTGACTTGTCAGCTTCCTCTGAATGTACTGATTTAAACTTTCGTTGGTAGTAGAAATGAGGCGGTCATATAGCCTTGTATGGTTTAAGAGAATCTCGGATGTAATTAAAATGATCTAGAGAAGATATTTAACCCGAACATAAACCATCATCAAACTGTTCATCATTTGTTTTTCTAGTAACGTTTGTCTTAACGTAGGGGGCTGACATGTCAAAAGAACAGCTCGTCAGTTAGCCCTGTGCGAGGATTCTTAATTTAGGTCACAGACACCGTCGTTTGTTTTCTGCCATAGATTAGGCTTAGAAATTAGGCTTAGAAATTAATAAATACGTCATCTTAGAAACGAAATACGTTCTACCACCATGTATTGTGTAATAAAGCACACTTTCGCCCTGAACTATTATATCATTAAAGCACTCGGACCACACTCCGGCGCAGCGATGACCTAACATCACTGCCACAGGCTAATTTGCATATCACGTGACTGGACCTTTCTCTTGTTTGTAAACAAAAGATGATACTGGCATAACGCAAGCGACACGACGAGGTTTATATATTGTTTTACACTGTTACGAAAGTGTTCTTAAGAAATTGTATACATAGTATTAAATGGACTGTGTAAGATGTGAGGAGTCGTCACATCTTTCTGGCCTGTGGCAGAAATACTATGCTGACTCGCCGCATGGAACTCTGGGTAGGAGAGTGCACTCGGACGCTTGCTTCCTAATGCCTTAACTATAATAGTTCAGGGCGAAAGTGTGCTTTATTACACTATACATGGTGGTGGAACGAAGTATATATCTTAAATATGGAATACTCACTGACAGCACTCAGTCTACACACTGTGACAGGTGCAGCTCCAACCTGGGTAGCATTCAACAGTCCCCACCCACCCACATCGTCTTGTGTCAGACTGTCAATGGTGAGTGTAGTGTGTGAAGCATTGATGGTGGCTCTGTATCCGGCGATGGGGCTGCAGCTGGGGTTGCAGGTGACGACGTAGCGGCCATCATGGAGACGCACCCAGACCAGTGCTGTGTAAGGTCTGGTACTTACAATGGTGTACTGCTTCCCAAGCTGACCTACACCCCCAGCACATGCTGGAGGAAGCGCACCTTCAATACAGCACAACAATACTACCTTCAATACAAGCACAATAGTACTACCTTCAATGCAAGCACAATAGCACTACCTTCAATACAGGTACTTCCTTCAATACAAACACAATAGTACTTTCTTCAATACAAGCACAATAGTACTACTTTCAATACAAACACAATAGTACTTCCTTCAATACAAGCACAATAGGACTACCTTCAATACAAGCACAATAGTACAACCTTCAATACAAGTGTTACGGTGAATAATTTGCCGTGACAAAAGGTGTAAGAAATCCCCCCACCCCCAGCCCCCAACCCGAAGGTGTGTAGGTAACTGGAATGAAGGTTGTACTGTGTATACATTGTACATCTCGAGCAGGTATATTGTCACTTCCCGTTCGAGGCATTCCACAAAGCAGAGGCTGCATACTGGAGATAGAACTTGGAGTATTCTTCATTGGACGAAAAGCGACGAGAAATGGCTGGGAAAAGCCCAACAGACCAACCATATACTAGGCCACTAATACTGGGTACACCGGAAGTTTTCTATTCTGTGCCCCTGGTTGTCTTTTCTGGACCAACTCTACAGCGAGGCAAACTGTCTGCTTTCCGCAGAGCTTCTATCCCACCAGGGTTTGCCATTTCCTTCTCTAGAAAGTATCCATATATTTCGATGTCTGTTGCTGGGCTCCCACATCCTCCCACTGGCAGCAGATACAATACAATTCTTGCTTTCCCCCGGAAAATTGCAGTGGCAAACTTTCTGTGAATGTATTTTTGAGGTTAGACATCTAGAAGTTTGGTTGTATCCTTAGGAACTGGGGCTATTGCAGCCTCTACCACTATGGGTTGCATTTTCTTGTTCAACAGGTCATTGTAGTCTTGCTCTATTGCTTCAGTTTCTACGGAAGATAGCTTTCTAGAATCTCAGGCAACAATTACAGCAACAGGATTCCAGGATATAGCTCTGTCTTTCTGGACTGTTCTTGTGGGTTCCATGCGGACATGCAGGCCAATGGGGTATTATTTTTTGTTGCTGGCCAAGCCTCTCGGTATCCAAAACGTTTTTAACCGTAGTTGTCCGTTGTGGCCTCTCTGAAGCTTCTCATCCAAGACATGCTCCAGTCTTCTTTTGCTTGCCCAAACTACTGTCGGTATTGCTGTACCTTTTTCAGACAAGATCACTCTGCTGGATGTTTGTGCTTCTAGCTGTTTGCGCTATCCTAGAATAGACCATGTCGTATTGGCAACGTCTGCTATTATTTTCTTGTGTGTCTCTTACAATCTCTTTCTGTATTCCTTTTTCTCCCATACTATACATATGGAAATTAATTAAGCAACACCAAATTCAAAGACACATAAAAACTTAACAAAGTTTAACGAAGTAATTTTGATGATTGATTATTCAATTTTGATGTATTGACATACAGCATGAGCTTTTCATGGGTTGATATGACGCGCGTGAAGCTTGCACAGCGCACGTGCATTGCTTTAACCTCAACTTTCGAAAAATGCACTTTTTCCCTGGGGTGTTTACAAGCGCAGGTTGTCGATTGCATTCGGTTTTTCATTCATTTCAATGTCATGGCACGTAGGAAATTATCAGAGGCCACTCGTTGGCAAATAATCGGCATGAGGAATGCTGGTATGTCTCTAAGACAAATCGGGACTCAAATCGGACGACATCATTCCATAATTTCAAAACTTTTGAAAAAATACCGGGCCACTAATGAAGTTAAAGACCTGCCTAGACCAGGAAGACCCAGGAAGACCACAGTCCGGGAGGACAGAGCTTTACTGAGACTTGTACGGCGCAGGTCCTTCGACTCGAGCTCTCGGTTGAGACAGGAGTGGCTTCCAGGGAGACCCATCTCGAACAGGACTGTTCGGAATCGTCTGAAAGCTGCAGGATACCGGGCAAGGAGGCCAATCAAGCGACCCAGACTGTCTCCAGCCCATAAGGCAGCCCGACTGGCCTGGTGTAATGACCGTTTGCACTGGAACATTGCCTCTTGGAGGAAGGTCCATTTCTCAGATGAGAGCCGGTTCTTGCTGCACATGGTGGACGGTCGTACTCGGGTCTGGAGGCAGAGGAACACAGCAATGGCTCCACGGAACATCCAGGAGACTGTGGCCTTTGGGGGAGGTTCCGTTATGGTATGGGGGTGCATTTCCATGAACTGCAAGTTGGATATCATTACCATCCGTGGCAACCTTAACGGTGTTCGTTACCAACAGGAGGTTCTTGACAGGGCTGTGGTACCTCATTTTGAGAACCATCCTCTGGCAACGAGACCCATATTTATGGACGACAATGCTAGACCTCACAGGGCGCATGCTGTAAATGATTTTTTGCGGCAAAATGCAATTGACAGAATTCCATGGCCTGCCATGAGCCCTGACCTCAACCCCATTGAACATTTGTGGGACTTTATTGGCCGTCGTGTGAGGCAGAGAGACCCACCAGTCCATAATCTCAACGAATTGACGGCTGCCCTGCATGAGGAGTGGAACAGGATCCCCCAGAATCAGATCCGGAGACTCATCCAAGGAATGAGGAGGCGTCTGGAATCGGTGGTGCGTGCGCAGGGAGGACACACTAGATATTGATGAAAGTCGGTGTGCAGACTCTCAGATGACTGTTCTTTCTTTCCATGTGACATTTGTGTTAATACACCTGACAACAACGTCTGTGGATGAATAGTAAATTGTGTCCATTTTTTCATGAATTTAAGACAGTTTTAAGAATTTGGATTTCGTTGCAATAAAGCAAAGTCTTGATACTTTTTCCCTTTAAGTTGTTTGTCAGAGATCGTCTGTTGAATAAAAAAGTGTCAAACTATATCAACCCGGCATATTTTGATTGTCAGAACACTTCAAAGTTGCTCCAATAGAAAAAATTGGGGTGTTGCTTGATTAATTTCCAGGTGTATATTTCTCCAGGTCTTTAGCTCTACACTGCTCTTGTTCTATCTGCCATTCTGTCTTTCTGCCTTCTAGGATAGCCCATGCTTACATTCTACATTCTCCCACACGTGTTGCTTCTTGTATTTCTTGCAAACGTTTTCCTCGATCCCAGGCAGATCCAGAATACACTTCTCTGCAATCACTCGTAATTCATGTAGTTGAAATTTGGAGGAAGCCTTGCCAATAATGCTACATTTGGCTCTTCTCCAGAATTGTCGGACTATTTGATTGCATAGGAGAAGACAAGTCTCCTTGCTCTCGGAAACCATGATTCTTCCAAATTCATTCCACAAGTCGCTTGAGGTCCAGCACACCAGAGTATAGCACTTCTATAGTCTACAGAAGACAGCCCATAGCTGTGTACTAGTAGTCGTCATTCCTGTTTTGGAATCAACGTGTGTAGATCGCTGATGGACGCCTTCTTTTCTGGATATAGTTCTTGCCACTTCATGAATTGCTGTTGTGTGTATGTTTGCACTTGTTTTTGGTTCACCAAGGACTCTTGTGATGCGATGGAGATTCCGGAAATGACGAATGGTGTGGAGCCCTCCTCTCACCAGTCTTACAGGAGATGTGCTCCTATAGACTTTTCGACCCACAGGCTCATATTTTGGAAAGTCGTTTCGGTTGCCATCTTCTACTCTATTTAGTGCTATACACTGGAACTACCAAATCACTAACTGGAACTTAAATTTTCTACTACTTTTTCCGGGGAAAACATGCGAGAAGGACTAACCAGTCATGTTAGTCCTGACCATTTTTGTGCATATTAAGACCTAATTACGACAAAAAGTTTAATATTTTAGCCTTTTCCCAACCGACCCCATGCTCACTTCAAAGTCAATATTTCTGAAAATATTCGGCCGATTTCCGTGAAGATTTGCATGCATCTCGGCAGACGTTTGTACTTCAGCACAACTGGATTAGATTTACGCTCTCGATTTCTTCACTAGATTCATTATCACCTAATTATGTTTAAATTGGGGCCTTGACAAGGACGTGATCCCAAACCACCACTGTCTATACTACTTCCCCACCTGTACACTATTTAGAAGAACACGTCCTGTGTCAGTGAAACCCTGTACCATACACCTATACTACATTACAAACATTAATGTACGAACAGGAATACCTGCAGTAGGGGTAGTAACAGTCGCAGTTTCTGTTGACGTTGAGGTCGGCGCTGGAACACAAAATGCCATTGACATAAGATGTTACTTCTTTAAAATGACAAGCTGTTCTTGTACACAACAAACACAAACAAGAAGAAGAGTATTGACAAAATGGCTGTGATGTGCCCTGCCTGTACATTCGAACAACGATGTCTCAAATAGGTGCAGAACCCTCCCATTATCATCGAAAATATCTTCTAAAAGGAAGCGTCATTTGTACAACTAATATATAACATAATGTGGTGCATTTCAGAATACGATAGTGACTATTATCCTGACGCAATGGCAGCGCCCAAACAGGACACCCAGAGACAAATCAACTTGTATCAGCTGTCAGAGCAATAGACTAGTAGACACAGTGCTGACGTCCTCAAAAACAAATTCCGTTTGGTGTTTAGTAAAATAGAGATGTGAAAATTACGTGGATGCATCACTGAAAATCGGTGATGGCACCAGGCCTCAGCGCCGCGGCTAAACATGGCCTGCCCTACTGGGAGCACATGTCTTCACAAAATTTGCCTCTGAATTATTATTTGCCTCTGAAAGTATTTTGGCCACGACGTTGCAGGGAAGGCCGGGCCCCATTTCACAAGGCTCTCGTAGTACCACGACTATCGTATGTCAACGTTACAGTATAGGAAGTACGAATGCCACGGGAAGAGTTACGGGATCATTGACTTACGAGACTTTTGTGGAGCAGGGCCATGTACAGCGGCGGGGCCCGGAAAGAAACCAGACAATCAAGTGATCAGTGGGCTGGATATAAAGTTGTAGCGGGGGAAATATAAATGTGGGCAGCTATGTCATTTAACAGCCATCATAAACCGTAATCAGCTTTAGATGGACGGGTAGGTGGGTAACGCTTGGCACATCAATTTTATTTCAACCATACCGCGACTTAAACAAAATATTTACAATACCAAAACAGTGTTGTTGAAGGATAAATAACATAACTGACAGTTGATATATTACAGCAAGAAATAACTTAAGATAAATAACACGAGTAGGCAATCTAAACACCACTGTACATATCACCAGCGATAAAGCTAGGTACCATCAGATCCCCAGCGATAAAGCTAGGTACCATCAGATCACCAGCGATAAAGCGAGGTACCATCTCATACATAGCTTCCCACCCCAAGATGAAGCAAGAGAAGTCGAGGTCGCCCTCCCAGAGCGGGTCCTGAATTCATTGAAGTCAAAGCATTTCTACGGATCCTCGGTAAAGTTACTGAAAACGATGTGTTCACATCTGTTTGTTGGATTTTTTACGCATTATTATATTCATTTTTAAATGAAAACGGTTTGGCGTGAGATTTATCTCATGTCGTGAGAGCGGGGAATGAATAATACAAGTGTGCGTCTCAAGCTAAAGGCTTGTCAGATATGTTTATGGAGGTTTGAGCGTCCGGTGCAGATCGACAGCAATGATGGCCCATCCCCTATAGTACCTGTCTTACCAGCTGTGTGAACCCACCCAGCTGTGTGAATCCAGCATAACAGAATTGTTCTGCTTACCGCAGATGAAGGAAGAATCCAGCATAACAGAATTGTTCTGCTTACCGCAGATGAAGGAAGAATCCAGCATAACAGAATTGTTCTGCTTACCGCAGATGAAGGAAGAATCCAGCATAACAGAATTGTTCTGCTTACCGCAGATGAAGGAAGAATCCAGCATAACAGAATTGTTCTGCTTACCGCAGATGAAGGAAGAATCCAGCATAACAGAATTGTTCTGCTTACCGCAGATGAAGGAAGAATCCAGCATAACAGAATTGTTCTGCTTACCGCAGATGAAGGAAGAATCCAGCATAACAGAATTGTTCTGCTTACCGCAGATGAAGGAAGAATCCAGCATAACAGAATTGTTCTGCTTACCGCAGATGAAGGAAGAATCCAGCATAACAGAATTGTTCTGCTTACCGCAGATGAAGGAAGAATCCAGTATAACAGAATTGTTCTGCTTACCGCAGATGAAGGAAGAATCCAGCATAAAAGAATTGTTCTGCTTACCGCAGATGAAGGAAGAATCCAGCATAACAGAATTGTTCTGCTTACCGCAGATGAAGGAAGAATCCAGTATAACAGAATTGTTCTGCTTACCGCAGATGAAGGAAGAATCCAGTATAACAGAATTGGTCTGCTTACCGCAGATGAAGGAAGAATCCAGTATAACAGAATTGGTCTGCTTACCGCAGATGAAGGAAGAATCCAGTATAACAGAATTGTTCTGCTTACCGCAGATGAAGGAAGAATCCAGTATAACAGAATTGTTCTGCTTACCGCAGATGAAGGAAGAATCCAGTATAACAATAATGATCACCAGCACGCGGGTCGCCATCCTCATCCGTCTACAAACAAAACAACATCATCAACAAAAATCTCACACAGATTACAAAACAAGAACACTGTGTTTCTCAAGTGGGAAATCCCTCTGTCATATCTCAGTTACCTGCCTCCTAACGCTAGATCTCTCAAACACTATTTGCGTTGCACTCTTTGTGTCATTTGCATTATGTCTGCTCTTACATTCTGCTGAGAACACAAGCGGAGGGTCAAGACACAGTCAACAGGTGTGCATTCATCAGATTGCTGTCTCAATAGACCTTGTAAGAATGAGATAGCCGTGCCTCTGTACTGGAGACTTTAGTGAAGGCCAAGGGTCGATTCTCCTTATTGTAAGACCGAGGGAAATTATGTGTCCAAACACACGCTCACATTTTATTATACCACTTTGATGACTTGTGAACATCAGGGTTGGAATTGGTTGCAAAACAAACGTGATCTGGTGGTCAGGCTTTTCATAAGACCAACAGGGTCGGGTGGTCAGGCTCGTTGAATTGGATTATTCTCAAGATGCCAATCACTGGACTGTCTGGTCCAGACCGGATTATTTACAGACCGCAGCCATATAGCTGGGACATTGCTGAGTGCGGCATTTAATAATAAACGAAAACTACATACCACCTCATTGATATTTGTTTCATTGTTCACCCCCAGCTGCTAACATTATCTGTAGTCTGATTGAAATAGGAGCTGTTATCACAATTATAATAACAATGAATTTAATGAAAGAGTATCAGATACAACTATCTCCTGTCACTGTTGGGATTTGTTGAGGATTGACCGTGATAGGAGACAAGGACAGCCCATACTGTACAGATTCACACGCTGCATCTAGCCAGTACGTTGAGTCATTGCTCTTGGAAATATATGCCACCTTCATTGGAAACCAAACCGCAATGTAAATTACGATAGAAATACCATAATAGCAGCAATCTATTCATTATCACTTTGTTGTTAAGGGTGGTACCACTTACATGAGTGAATTTGTTCACATTGATAACGATGGTGCGTTTGTGACTAGTCCAGGGTGGAAAATCCCCGAAACACCGGATACTAAGTTTCTAAATTTCAGTTTTTGGTAAATGTGTATTTGATACATACACAGTACAATTTTCGTTTCCAGAATATATATGAAGATGACCAACTACTCACGTTTACGTGTCCCAGCTGTCAGTCTAGTAGCTTGAGGGCCAGGTACACTTCTGGGTGTGTCTTGTGATATAATACAGGTGTGTCGCGCCATCACAGACTGCCTCACAACAGAGCAGGTGAGAGTGATGGTGTGTCCAGGTAACACAGGTACGTACTCCAGGTAGGGAGGAGTGAGCACGGAGATAACACAAACACACAGCCGCCGGGAATTACGGTTTTACAAACTGTCAGCTACTTGCTACCAGCAAACACATTATTGACAGCATAATTATTTCACTAACTCTCATGCGAATCCGAGTACAAGCTTTACCACCTGTATTCACAGTTGCATTAATGCCAAAGTATAGTACTTCATTATACCCTGCCCTCCGCATAGACGACACCAAAAACAGGATCCAAACACAAGGTGTCCACGACGGCTATGTTAATATACACGACTTTGTCTTGGTGCTGACGTCGCCTGATGCAAATAGACCCAGTCCTAACTGGTTAGGGCAGCTGCATTTGCATAATTGCGTTGTTTTGTTCTCGAAGATTCATAAACAGGAACGTCTAAATAAATGTCAGCGCTTCAGCTTCAGTATTCCAGTCTCCCTCCCAGGTTGGAGAAAGGTTAGGGACCCATCATGGAAGCAGAGTATTGTACGTCCCCTTGGTTCCAAGCATGGTGACCATACCTTTCTTCGTGGTGACCTGCAGCTCCTAGCATGGTGACCATACCTTTCTTCGTGGTGACCTGCAGCTCCTAGCACGGTGACCATACCTTTCTTCGTGGTGACCTGCAGCTCCTAGCACGGTTGCACTTAGCATGGTGATCCTACCTTTCCTTTTGGTGATCTGTAGCCCCTAGCATGGTGATCCTACCTTTCTTCGTGGTGACCTGTAGCCCCTAGCACGGTAATCATACCTTGGTGACCTGCAGCTCCAAGCACGGTTACACCTAGCACGGTGATCCCACCTTTCCTTTTGGTGATCTGTAGCCCCAAACACGGTGATCCCACCTTTCCTTTTGGTGATCTGTAGCCCCAAACACGGTGATCCCACCTTTCCTTTTGGTGATCTGTAGCCCCAAACACGGTGATCCCACCTTTCCTTTTGGTGATCAGTAGCCCCTAGCACGGTGATCCTACCTTTCCTTTTGGTGATCAGTAGCCCCTAGCACGGTGATCCTACCTTTCCTTTTGGTGATCAGTAGCCCCTAGCACGGTGATCCTACCTTTCCTTTTGGTGATCAGTAGCCCCAAGCAAGGTTAGCATACGTTTCTTGTTGGAAAACATTATACGACTTGTATGTATTCTCATCTATGACATTTCACAGAGTGGTCGGTGTGTCATAAATAAGCTAGCTTCACTCAGTTATGTTTATACAGTTGTGGCAGAGTCAACTTTGTATATAGTTACTGCTGTAAATATAATAAACATGTGAATCTTTTAAAGTATCTTGTCATGATATTATTTTGATGAGATATACTATCTCATTAAATAGCCTAAATCTACCTAAATTTATCAGTTATTTTACCTTCAACATTTTATATCCTAACCCTAGCTCTCTAAACACCAATCTAGTCTCAATGTAATCTATTTCAGTAATACTCATTTGCACTGCATGCTTTTCTCCTGTCAATCCCTCTTAAAGCATGTCCTTTGCTCAGGCTAGTGTGTAAGTTCTATTGTTCTGTGTTCATCCAAGCATGTAAGGTATCATGGTATTTAAAGTTTAAGTTGATCTAGTTTTATGTCAGTATCTTATGTGGTCAGCGTCAGACAGGTTGTGATTTTTTGGGATCGAGATCATGGTGATCTGGACTGTGTTTCATATATGAAGGTTAGTAATGCCTAGTCTTGTATATATTTCTTGTGGTTTGCTATGTGTGTTTCATAGTTGGTGGTTGCATTGGCTATTGTTTATAGTATTGTTGATATCTCAACATTCACTCTTCATTATGTGTAAATAGTTAAAATGATGGTAACTCACAGTACAGTGAGTTGTGTAATTGTTATGTTACATAATTACCTATATTATCGCATCACATGCAATTATTAGTTTCTATTTCACTTAAGCATAGTCTCAATAATCTTCTCATCTTCCTACTATGTTGAAACATAATTGCCGTTAGTACCCTCGGCCTTACAATAAAATGAATGCTTGTATAGATGTATGTGCGTATGTGTGGTTAGATGTGGTTGTTTGTATTTTTACCATATTTGCTATTTTAATAGTTTGTTATACATATTACTATCTACACATGGCATTTATTCATCCTACAGATAATGTGGACAGGATGACGTAGGTGTGTCAAGTTGGCAATAGCACAGGTGTCACCAACCTGGTATGTTTTCATTGTTTAAAGTACATTCTTTTTCGTATATTCTAATGTCTACAATAAGTATAATGTTTACATTATCAGACTCGTGTAATGTAGTTAATGTATTAGTAGTATAGGGAATGATAGTCCGAAAACACTTTTCAAAAACCCCTCTAAAAAGCCTCATTTACTAAATGAGGCTTTGGTGGGACCATTAGCTCTTGCTATTATTGCCCCTACTACAAAGCCACGCCATCACGTTTACCGTGACTTGGCAGGCGGTAACACTGTGCCGTACGGCACGATCAATAATTCTTCTCTTACAAACCCCCTACCCGGCCCACCCCTCAAGTAGTACAAGTTAGGTTCGTCGGCTTTCATATCCACTTTATCTATGTTGTAAGTTTTGACCGACCATATAGGATCGGTGGCTCGCTTACGGCTATCGCCCTCGTGTTCCCCCGGCTGGTATAGATACCTCACTAGGGCCCTATCCGGTATCTGTTTCTCCTTTCCACGCAATGGAGCAGACGACTCTGCTAACACTGATTTTAGTTTGATAACGTCTGCCGGTTTCTTACCAGTGAGCCGGGTTACTTCATGGTTGATTGCCGACACCACCTCGGGTAACCTCGCTACCCATTCAGTCGATCGTTTTCCAGTGGTTGTCATTTCCCTAGCATATTGATGGCCGAACAAGCGCTCAGCCAAAGTCCTATTAAATCTCTCAACTATAGCTTGGCTGCGATGGGCTCCGGCCGTGCCACGTCTGACCTTTGTATCGTGTTTGGCTAGCAGTTGTGAAACGGCACAAATGAACTCCCGTCCTGGATCAACTTGCAGCTCTGTTGGCCAAGTCAGCGGGCTGCGTTTGTATATGCGTTCTAATCCTTTGGCTACTTTGGTCGAATCTTTCGTGGTCAAGGGTTCGGCTTCCTTGTAACGACTGGCTACGTCCACTACGGTTAAGGCATACTTGTACCTCTTATCATGAGGTAGGAACAGTAGGTCTGCCTGGTGAATGCTATTAGGTATGTTAATTCCGAAACTCCTTCTAGGTACGTAGCGTGGCGCCGGCAAATAGATCTGCCACAGGGCTTGTTTTTCAAGCCACGCTTTGGCTTTCTCTGGTGATACTCGCGCCATTTTAGCTAGCTTATCTACTGCGCTAGCTCCTTTCCAATATCCACGCGGGCTGTAATAAATAGCCTCAAATTTTTTCATGTCCATACGCGTATGTGTTTATACCATCAATAGCTATCCAACGTTTCGTGTCCATAGGTGATAGGGACGTCTTGTTTATAGTCAGTCCGTATATCTTATGTCCATCACTTCTAAGCGTGTTCATCTTATGCCTAAAGGTACGGGTTTTGAACAGGGCCTCCTTGAATCTGGCGTGTTTGATGTGTTGTTTCACCACATACTTCTTAACCCCTTTAGCTTTTCGGATCTCACTATTGTCGGTTTTCAATATGGAATACATCTTAGGTCTCAAACCTATGTACTCAGCTATTGGCGTGCCAGCACACTCGTCCTTCATCTTACCTAGGACCTTTTTATTTACCGTGCTGTGTATAGTATGGGTCTTAGGATAGTCGCTGGTGTCGTATAAATCGATGTGTTTTTTCATGTCCTCGTACACGTCCTCGGTTCGAATCTCCATCAGCAGGGAATCCGTGTCAGTGTACAGCACTTCGCACCTGTCGCCGTACTGTTTCTTGAGCTCGTTGTAGTAAAAGTCGTACATCAGGTGTTTGGATAAATCGAGGATACTCATCCCAACGTAAACAGGTCGGTTGAATTTTATGTGGCTTTTCTTCATGTGTATGGCAACTAGGTCGTCTGTGAATATTTTATTACGGTTGAATGCCGGACTGGCTATCAATTTCCTGAGCTTGTCTTCCTCACTAGATCTAACCAGTTTCACGGTTACGCGTTTCCTCAGGTTTTCCATAGTCTTACCAAACACCGAGTTGTTCATGAGCTTGTAGAGATTTTTCTCAAAATCACTGGTGGCTTTTTTTCGTAGGTCTGTGTTCATTCTGATGTAGGGCTCCATCCATGGGCTCTGGTCGAACATGAGCACCCTGTGTATTTTGGTCAGCCTCATACCCAATGACAGGTACAGCTGTAGGTTGCGATAGTGAACTATGTACTTGGTCTTATTCATTAAGTTAGGCACGAGTTTCTCAACGTCCGCCACACGACCACCTGACAAGTTATGTTGGTACTCAGACATCCAGTCTGTGTTAACCTTCATACGTTCGGGTGCAAGGGGATAGCTGTTGTGCGATGTGTGTAATTCATTGGGATACTCTAAGTCAACTTCGAGGATATACCCTTTGTTCGAATCTGGTGCAATGCTCATAATATCAATGTTTGGTACCCATTCGAATCCTCCTGTAGGTAGATACTGGCTCATGGCCCAGCCGTACAGGTTATTTGCGTCGAGGTAGAGAATGTGATTGGTTGGTTTGTTAGGATCGTAACCTTTCACGTATTGATTATTTGCTTTCGCGTATCGTTTGGATACCATGGAAATCCCACCTCGCAAGCCTTTCTCAATGAATAGGTGCATGTCGTAATCTGTGAGCAATTCTAAATTAACTCCTGTCTTTTTAAGCAAGGCGTCCCACGACAGACCTGGGCTGGTGTAATACCATGCGGGGTCGAGTTTATACTGCTTGAAACATGTTTGCCGAAACGTCTCGAACACGTCGGCTAACAGCAGTACATCTGTCCTCAAGTACAGGTCGTGATAATCGCCAAGGTTCTTACAACCAAGTTTATTCCATACATTAGTCGCGTGCGAGTAATCGTCTCGTGAGACGGACGCCTCATTCAGCTTGCTATAAAAGCAGTCGATAGGAGGTAGTCTGGTCTCTGTGAACTTAGCCCAGCTATCCATGTACTCATATGGGTATACGCCCTTCCTCATGAGCAGGTGTCTAGTCTCGGCGTCTGTGTATCGATCTGTGATAGGGAAGGTATTGTTGGCCTTGACCAGACTGTCGAGTGACGACAGGAGGAATTGAAAAGAGTCAATGAACCTAAGTCCGTTTAAGCTGAAGGAGATGTATCTCTCCATGTTGTTGGGGATGCACGTTATATTACCATCGATTTTCGCGATGGCCTGCATGATCAAGTGAGAGTCGTATCCTCTCAAGTTGTGAAAGACAACGGGAATGTTTATTGTCTTAGGATTGATTTTAAGCTTGAGGTTGCACGCGTTGTGAGCGGCGCCTCTATACTTACCAGTTATGTGGCAGTGATCTCTCACCGAATCACCGTTAAGTGGCGAGTCGCACACATGACAGTTAGTGCTACTGGTGTGAGCTATCTTGTCGGCTCTGGTCATACGCATGGGAGCGATTCTATACAATGCATTCCTAATAATTTTTTCTTCCTCCTGCAAGCACTTTAGAAACCTTTCAGCCGCGTCAGGACCCCTATACACTACCGGAGCTTTCGTTTCCCCGTCACAACGGACGACAATGTATCCAAACGAACAGGCTTTATGCTCTTGTGTTTTGTGTGTGAAACTCCCACTAGTGGATGATTCCCCTACAACTAAGGCTTCGAAGTCGGCGTATATGATATAAGGCACAGACATTTGATTCTTGTGATTGTCGAATTTTAGGATATTTTCACCTTCCTTAGGCATGTCGACTCGTATGGCCGTCTGCCCAACACCTTGGCAATCCTCCAGGTGGGATTCTAATAAATCGGCCCGACTGAAACAGTGTAGGCATCGTACACAAAAGTGTTTTTCCCCAACGTGTTTCGACTGGTCGTGCAACAACCGGCTGAGATGTTTTATCCACGTGTAGTGATACTTTTCACCTTTTTGAATCATGAATAAATTAATAACTTGACAATCCTTCACCGGGCTGACCCTGTGTACTATTGTTGTGTTACCTTCGTGTCCAAAGACATTTATAGCCAGATTATTCTGTTTTTCTACTTTAGTGATCTGGGATATTGGGGTGGGTTCATCTATACCATCCCAGTTGAGCCCATCGTCCTGTGGATAATTGGAAGGCCTGTTCGGATTAGTGGCAGCTGGAAATAAGGCTGACCTGATAGATAACCTCAGGCAATCGTTTCCTCTATTCTTAACGTTTACTATGGCTTGTTTGTTCTTATAGTAGGGAGGCAAGGCTAGGTATGACCCACCTCTGAACGGCACGTATTTAGCTATATCTAGATAGACATTATCGATTTTATCTACAGCCCACCCGGACCCTAAGTGTGTGTAGCGTTCTAGGTATTCTCGTATCTGCTGAAAACTTGTATCGATTGATGCGTCAATGGTCTCTGCATGTGTGACGACCTCTTGTTTACCTCGGAAGTAAGGCTGAACATACTCAGTGGTACTCCCAACCTGCTTATCGAGCGACATTTTCACTGTGATCTGAAACTTGATACTTCCTAGATTATTTAGTTCCTGGTTGACCTTATCAGCTATCAGAGGCTTAATATCTGTAATGTCTATGTTTCTATCAATGTGCATGCGCCAACCTCTCAAATAATTGCCTACGGCGTGCTCAGTGCGCACAAACTGTAGGTCAATAGCTCTATTCTGTCGTAATAATTCTAAAAGCTGTGGTTTCCTCATACGGGAATACCCGCCTAAACCCAAATCGTGTGCCTCGGCTTTCAGTTGTTTTACAGTTGGACGTGCTACTGGGGCATGTGATAACAATGCGGTTAACCCGGCTTTCCCCAGTTTTGAATAACCCGTGTGTCCAAGTTGTTTCGCTTGAGCTTTTAACTGTTTTACTGTAGGAGGGATTTCTAAACCTAGTAATCTCAACAATGCTGGCTTCCGCATTCTAGAATACCCGATAACACCTCTCTGCTTTGCGGCCCGCTTGAGCTCGCGCACAGTAGCCATAGTGTTTACACCTAAGAGAATCAATGTCTAATTGGTCGGCAGTAACTCTTAAAAAATATTTTCTGGTGGCCGGGTACAATTCTAGACATTCTGTCAAATCGCCCCACGTACCTGGTAAAATATATAGTGTGGCTGTTTCAATCCAGTACTCGCCTTGGGTATAGTATTCCTTGTATTCACTTATACTCGAAAAACGTTCTATATGGTATTGAGACGCGATATCCCGCTCCCATTCGAAGGGGCGAGTATACTTAACACCCTCTTTAATCCATACCACGTCCACTATTATCTTAAATCTGAAGCTTCCCCATAAAGCCAGTTCATATTTGAATATGTTTTCCACAGACATAGCTATACGTAGGTGTGTATAATCTCTAATTGGAGTC
This sequence comes from Haliotis asinina, assembly GCF_037392515.1. Taxonomy (NCBI): domain Eukaryota; kingdom Metazoa; phylum Mollusca; class Gastropoda; order Lepetellida; family Haliotidae; genus Haliotis; species Haliotis asinina. The sequence goes on from NC_090280.1 coordinate 3,454,216, forward strand.
TATCTTGAGCAGTCGCCTACGTTCTTTTATGTAGCCTTTTTTATTCTCGTATATGAGTTGATGTCTGACTACGTTCGCTCCGTGAGCTTTACATAAACAGTAGTGTCCTTTAACCCCGATACCACACACAGAACACGTGTAGTTAGGACTTCCCATATGGAAACAACAGAACCCCTGATTCCTGCATTTCCTACCACAGGCCTCGGTCTTCCCCATAAGTATATATTCGCATCGGTATGGAGCGGGTCTCATGTTTACTTATATAGGTATTTTAGTTTAATTGCTTAGCAACCAACGCAGTAGCTGCTATACCCAACACTATGAAGCCCAGTTCACGATTCATTTGTCCCTTGGATGGTGTGTAGTACTGAGCGAGTGTGGGTTTATTGAGCGGTTCCAATTGTTTACCAGTTAGTAGATAGTATTCTTTCATTGCTTCATCAACATCGTTGAATGTTTGAACGGCATGGTTTTCACGCGTGAGTTGTTCGTTAATAAAATCGATCCTCTGGAGGCGTTTTTTAGCGTACTCGGCCTGTGCTCTTTGTAATTTCTCAGTAGCGAGATCGTGCCGCTTCCTTTCTTCCTGTATTTCAGCCGCGTGATCATCTCGTAGTTTCGAGAAGAGGAAATTACTCCCCGAAAATGCCAGGGCATTCACTAACGCCCCACCGACCATCATAGCTATCGTGGCCATCCCTATATTTATTTCATTATATTATCAGGTATTATTCCTTGTTTTACTAGGATGTCTTTTGTGGCCATCGCCATACCAAGGTTCATTATGAGCATACCCATATCCTGCAGGTTGAAATCTAGCTTGATAGTTGGTTGTTTAAGCACCATTTTAGTTAACCGAGCGTACCCTACTGCTAGACTGGCTACCACTGTGGCGTGGTATGCGTCGTTGACGAACGTTTTCCCCTCAGACATTATGTATATGATATAAAATATTAAAATTATAACATGATATGCGGGTCTACCATGGGGGATACCCCCATACCCCCACTGTTGTGGGTGGGGGGCTCACTGTTGGGTGGTGGCTCACTGTGGGAGGTGTATAACCATGTTATAATCACGGCAGCAGTTACACCTACAGCCAACAACAGTCGGGTTGGATTGGTCACTTTATGTTGGTTACACCACCGTTTTTTACCGGCAGCTACTCTCTTAGGATTCTTCTGCCTGGTTACTGTTGGGGGTACCACCACTGGGGTCTCCACCGTCACTGGTTCCTGTGAATCCACTGGGGTCTCCTCCTGTGCAGCATCCATCTATACTATTATTATTATTCTTTCTCTCAAATTGACAATGTTTTGCCGTGATAATCGCCGCCGTCACTGGAGCCAACAACATACCATATTTGTGGTACAGCCCGCAGCTGATAGAGCTCACGGCGTGTTCGATAAAAGGGTCTTTCTCTAGGTCCTCCCACAGGTAAAGTCGGCGCTCTGGTGGAATGGGAAGGCATTGTGATACAATACCGGTGTATATCTGGGTCATAGCCGATCCTATTGTCTTTGTCATTTCTGCTCCGAGCCGGGACTCGTATCTAGCGTACAGCTTATCGATTTCTTCGGCTGACATTTTGTGAATTTTATCCGGGGTGTAGTCTCCAAAGTAATGTTTGGCTTTGCCGCCAACAGCCAACGCCACCAGTTTCTCTCGCTTGGGGGAATCCCCAGTTGGGGAACCCTCCACAGACAATTGTTCGAGTAATTCCTCACACTCCATCTTATAATATAACAAGTAAGATTTAGTTTTAACTATATAATACCCGATACAAACAAAACACAGAGAAATGAAGGTTAAGTTGCACACGACAAACACTTCAAATATCATAGCTATGCTTAGCATTTGCTTAGCTTTGCTTAGCTTTGCTTAGCTTTTACTTAGCTTTGCTTAGCAAACTATATATGCTACTGGTTGGTCGGTTTTTAGAACGAGCTTAGCGTGTTTAGTTTCAGCGAGCTGTTTCTTCACCCGTTCCCGTTCTAATTTACTCATCACATCGTTCTCTCTCAAACACTCCTCAAACGAATCCCTGTCCTTGCAGTGAAATAAGGCCACCCATCGCGTCTGCTCCCTGAGGTCTTTCAACACCGAGTTGAACTTCTGCGTTAGCACCCAGACGCTGTGATTTGCATGCCGGCCGGAGAAGGCCAGGTACGATAGCATGTCTCTCTTTTTTGTTATCTCGCGATTAGCGCTGCAGTCGTCAAGTATAAACAGTGTCGGTTCCCCTTTAAATTTCTCGTGAAGAGCTTTCAACCAGTCCTGCAGGCGTGTTCCAGGGTCGATTTTGTGTACGTCCGGGTCCGTCATCACCCAAGGTCGCGCGTACGTTTTATTCATGCTCAGAGTAGGGCACATGATAACGATGTTATCGAACACATCCTTGTAGTAACCCTCCAACATATCCAACACGAAAACGGTCTTCCCACAGCCAGTCTGCCCGCACACTATGGCGCAGTGTGGGTCAGTGGGTAACCCCAGGGGGTCTCCCCCATCAGTAGATGGCTTGCACGAATCTCCCATTGTCTATATTAAGTTGCGCGTCCATAATAACATACAGATATAATTTCAACTTACCAGCGGTTTGAGCCTTCTTAGTAATCTGGATAGTTATCCCTTCGCTACCGTTATCTATACGGCGCCCGCTACCGTGCAGTTTATCATCATCCGTGGATCGCATGTCCAACCATAGGGCGTACTTGGTGGTCAGGTATTCACCGATCTGCACGGAGCCGAGGTCCAGGTCCTTTGTTATATAATCCCCCACTGGTAGCTTTTTTATCTCATCCCACTGCTGGTGTGGTCTCATACCATGACTGAACAGCTGGTTTGGCACGCCCTCGATGGTAACTTCCACCTTTTCAATCTCGGGGTTGAAAAACTTCTCGCTGTCCCTCCGGAATGGATCGTAATCCTCCACGGGGACGACCAGTATACCTTTCATCGATCGCGCCGGCACGTTCAGGTTGATATTCCACACAGTGTCACTCTTATCTCGCACGACTGATCTATGCCTTAGTACGCGATCGTATAGGATAGCCATCTTCCCAGAATACTGGTTTCGAACCTGCCTGGCCAGCTCCGGGCTAGTGACCATGTCGAACTCCAGAGAGATGTTGTCTATGGCATAACTGGCCTCATCACCGTTCGGTGTACGCACTACTTTGCTATAGTCGTTAAACGTGAGCTCGTATTCGAGCCTATCACCCAGCGCGGCCTGGTAAAACGGCGCGTGTCCCGTGAGCAACTCGAAGTCGAGCGGCACGCAGAATCGATTCCCGTATGCTAGAGCGATGGCCTTTTCACCGTCCGATAGCTTGTCTTGTTGGTCTTGCGTGAAGACGTATCCTATGCGCGCCCGGGTTGATTTGCTGATACCCTGGTACACATCATTGACTCGTTCTCTCTCGCTTTTCCAGAGATCCTTGTAGCAGTGAAACACGTCGCTGTCGTCGATGCTCAGCACCTCGTTACCGCTGATCTTGACGGTCGTTTTCTTGATGATAGCTCGACCCACGTTCCGCACTAGCTCGCGTTTGTCGTTGTCGGAGGTCAACGTGATATTGAACGCCAGTCTAACAGTGCCTGGTACAATGAGGTCATTCTCACCAAGGTTTGGAAATCTAACCAGCAGAGTTTGGTTCTGGTCTATCTTGCTGGGATTGTTGGTGATGGTCACCGACTGTCGCACGGCTCTGGCACCTAATGGCTCTCTCAATTTTCTGAAAGGATCTAATTTTCTACCGTACATTGTTATATAAATGAAATATATTTTTAATACTAATGGATGAAGACATACCTATGGATGATATGCGGGGCGATAGTGCCCAGGCATATGATGATGACCAGGAGACCTCATTCTCGCAAGGTGACGAGCTCCTTAAGGGCGCCGTCGACGGATTTTATGAAGGTTTAAAAAAGGATAAACATTACGTATATCCGTTGGAGCGAGACGATTCCAAGTTTTTTGTTGATGGCAATGGCACGCTGCGTTTGAAGTCTCGCCCGGGGGTCGATCTTATGAATAAACGCACTAGAGAACCGCTTGCTTTATCAACATTGGCTGGTAAACATGGAAGTAAGTTTGTCCAAAATGAACTAGGCTTCAAAGATTACGGTGGCGCACGACCTAAGATTCCTCCGAAGTTAGTTCAAGGCCTGGAAGGCATCAGGGACGCCACATCAGATCAAAACATGACTTATGATATTAAAAAGGTGTTGGCCGACTACGAGAACGAGCCCTTCCCGGGGCTCAAAAGTACTTTTAGGGAACTGCGGGGGTTGGACCTGTTAATGCAAACCATTCGTGGTCATCTCTGGAAAAGCACGGCCAAAATGAGTGAGATAGACGACCACATCGCCTATGAAAGGAAAAAACTCGGTGAAACTGAGGACGAGGCTCTGAAAGCCCCCATCGAGAAACGAATACGTGATTTGGAAGAGGAAAAGAAGGTCTGGTTGGAGACAGCATCCTCCTTCAAAGAAAAGCTTAGATCCCAGGTCAGCCGTATACGGGAAACCATCAATCAAGTCCTCCACCGAGACACCACGTTAGCAGACAGGATTAGGATATTGTTCCGGGAGCAAGGGATCACCATCGCCAGCATTCTAACTGCATTGGGTTTCATCATATCAACCCTGGTGGTGTCACTGGTGGGGGGTGCCCCCACACCCCCAAGTGCCGGCGGTGGAACTCCAGGCGGTGGTGGTGGTGGTGTTAAAGACTGGATCAAAAAACTCGGGGAAGGCCTAGCTAAACTGGCTGGTAAAGCCGCCGAAGCCCTTCCCGGCATACTGGGTAGCATCGTCTCGTGGTTGTTGAGCGCTCTGTCTAAAACTGCCATGTGGCTCAGTCAAAACCTGTGGGCAGCCATCGTCGCCGTGGCGGGTCTGGTGTACGTAGCGGCTAAGAAATCTTTAACCAAATAAGTCCCAAAGTTACCCCACCAACCACTAAGGCTGTTTTATTATCAATATGCTGCTCATAGGAGACCTGCATATGAGGGGCCACCTCCTGTGGTGTTGGTTGAACTTTAGGCTCCGGAGGTGGCGCCACTATACCCTTTTCACGTGGTTGGGTGTGTGGGATATGTGGGGTGTTAATATCGGGGTTGATACCCAACTTTTGGTCCGCCGTGGCTATGACTATTTTGTTGTTATAACCCACCACTTTTTTTATTCTCAGTTGCATATCACTCGGAGCCATGTACAACCCCACGCCGAACACGTAATTGACTTTCGATCTGGCGTATTCTAACACGTTTTGGTAGCGTTCGATGGCCCGCGGGAGATCAACTGGAGAATTTATAGCATCCTCAACGTTGGAAACGAACTGTTTCTGAGCGTCGTAAGCAGTTCCCTTACCGAGGATGTTGGAACGCGTCATCGACTGCGCACCCAACAGCGCCCACACGTACGTTCGAATCGAGTCGTTCAAGCGTATTGTACCAGCACGAGTGAATCCTTTCGACGTGTCCAGCATGAACATTTTCCACCCGTCTGCGGTTGACTGCTCCACTTTCTGGACTGTGAAAGCAACACCACCTTTAAAGCTCATACGATCATCCCTCCATTCATTACTCGACAAAGCAAAGTCCGGGCGTAGTTTACCTTGTTTCAGTATAAGATCACTGAGTTCTTTCACTGATCGCACGCCATCAGAAGGAATACCCAACCCGTGGTTCGGCCCCGGCAAACGCCAATCCGTCTTCGGGTTTATTTCGAATTCATTACAAATACGTTCATAGGCCCGTCTATCGTATGGGTTGTTTGTTGCGTCCCACGCTTTGTCCTGTGGGAGGGGGGCACTGATCTCTTTAAGGATACGTCTGACCTGGTAGTACACGTGGAATTTGAACACAGACTGACTCAGCGGTCCACGCCGAGTGTCGGTCAATGCCACACCACACCCCGTTGTAGCGCACCACACAGCAAAGTTGAATTGATTCTGCCAGAACTGCATAGGGTTGTTGAACCACGCGTGGACTGCCTCAATGTTAGTCACCATAAGCTTATACTTATCGAACACATCTAAAAGCTGGGCATTGAAATACAACTCAGGAGCAACCACGATCTTCATGGGGGAGAAATCTACATCCAGTTTAGGGTAAAACACACCAGGGGAATACATTTTAAAACTATTATATAAATAAATATATATGTAATATGTACATAACACTTCCAGGAATAACGAGCGGTGAGGCCGTTCAGCTGACGCACGCGATCGATAACACGTCAGGTCAACTCGAAGTCGCACTCTGCGATATCACCTACCTACCGCAATGGACTAACATCAATATCAGCAACAATAAGCTGTTCGTCAGTGGAACTCGCAGCCAGATAACTGACGGCTACTACAGCGTGTGCTCTCTAAACGACGAGGTCTTCAAACCCCTGGGAGCCGAACTCAAGATGAACGACTCAAACGGCACAGTGGTGTTAATCAACAACGGAAGAACCTCCTTGAGGCTCGGCCGACCATTAGCGAGGATACTCGGTATGTCTCCTGACGAGATAAAACCAACAACAACCGTCACAGGCACGAAGTTACCCGAACTAGTACCGTACCGAGAGCTATACATTCATCTCGGTCAGGTGAGCACAACGTATAACATTCAAGGAGGCCACCCTTCCACTATACTGAGAGCAGTGCCGGTGAAAACTGAGAAATTCAACGACGGTAGAACCGAGTCATTTTCACCACGGCAGTATAAGAGATTAACCCAGGGCAACATACCTGAGCTGACAATATCGGTGTTAGATATAAATCATAATCCTGTAAATATAGGATACCTCAGCTTAACGCTTCACGTAACATGACCAGCGCACAAGGGCCCGGAGTGAAAAAATGCGTCAATATCGGGATCTCCGACCTCGGAGACACACGCGGTTTCGACGCTCCCGGAGTAGATGGTAAATCGTATGCCTTGCAACTAAAAAACAACATTTACAAACGCGTTGAAATCCCCTCCGGTGGAGCCCTAAGTGATATGATAGATACCACAAGAGCAACAGTAAACACTAAGTACTCCCTTGTCAACACCGGTGATAATAGTTGGGTAATATACCCATCATTCGGAGGTAAACTGTTCGATTTAGACGATGTTGAGAGCACTACCGTCGTCAAAAACAAACCATATATGCTCGTCTTCACCGAAGATGACAAGTGGGTGTTGTTACCCGATAACAAATGGTTTCTCAATATTAGACTCGTCTCCCCTTACGTGTTCACGGATAACAAAGACAACCACCTAAACAAAGTCGTAAACAATGGAACCCTGCTCGTGGCTTACGTCCCAACTCAGAGGCGTAGCATAGTCGTCAGCCCAGTCAACACTATAGCAGCCCACATGCTATCGAGTAAACCGGCCATGCTAAACGTGAAATTGCAGTTGGTGTCTGAATTCGAAGGTGTGGTTAAGATACTAGAGAGTCTACCGGCAAACTCAACACTGTTCATCAAAGTCTACCTAGGGGAACCATCGGTGAATGATGTTGAGATCGTGAAGGGGATCAAACTCGGGTGGGTGAAACGACACCAGTATCAAGTTTGCAACGTTTACGTGCGGGTGGGTGTCGACTCCAAGACCAGTCTGCAGGGGGTCAACGTGATCGTGGAAAATAAGATATCACTAATCAATATCTTCCTACCTGACAACATACACTTCATGGGTATAAAGTTAACCCCTGAATTATTATCAGAAAACCAGTTGGAAATTATATCATAATAGTATAATAATGACTAGTCATCATCCCAACACTACACTTAACGACCTGGGAGATACAGAGGGATTCGATCAGCCTGGTGAGGAAGATGAATTATACATCCTACACTTCAAAGACAACGTGTACAAACGGGTGCTGTTATCAGATTTTAAAGAACCCAAATGGCTGGTCAACTTAACACCAGCCTCACCTTATATCACAATAGGTGAAAATGGGGTGATCTCTAAGATTAAGAACAACGGTAGTTGGGTCGGGGATTTCATTCCGGAGAGGTCATTAATCATGATGGCTGCTGGTCCCGGGAAAAATAGGTTAAGGACTATAGTAACAAATAAATTACCATTTCGCAATAATATATATAACATACATCTTGATATATCCCCCCCTTTCACACTCATCATAGAAGTCTTCTTTTTCTATTTAGGTAATGAAAACACCTCAAAAGAACAACAAATTTTACCCGGGGTGTCAATACACTGGTTTGATGAACACACAGACAAATATTGTCGTATTGTTATACAACAGGATACCCACGGGGCCCCTATAAACCGCTTAATAAGCCTCAGTGGGGTTTTTATTACAACAGGAAAGTCTATTAACCTCTCACCTATTACCCTGATTGATGGTCTAGATCTTGTAGGCTTCAAATACATTGAAAGATTTTTAACTGAACCCCAATTAAAATATCTTTCAAAATATATATTATAGGATGGGTCTGTACCCAGTCGTAGAGGAAGTAGCGAAGACATTGGAAACCGTAGATGGGTTCCGCTTGAGGCAGTTATGTGATATGAAACGCCAACTAGAACAAGACCGTGACACGCGGAAAGCACTATGTAAAAAATACAATAGAGCTTTCAATATCGTGGATGGGGCTGACACTACCCTTATGGCAACCAGCATGGGACTAGGGGCGGCAGGCGTTGGGTTGTTAACCACCATCGTGGCTGCACCTATAGTGCTAGGTATTGAAATAACGGCTGGGGTGACAGGGTTGGTAGGGTTGGCGCTTAAGTTAGTATCACGCAGACTTAATCGTAAGGCATTGAAACACGACGAGATCAGGGTTCTGGCCGAAGCAAAGCTGAACACAGTGTGTGAGCGAATTTCCACGGCACTATCTGACAGTAAGATCTCAGAAGAGGAGTTTCGTTCAATCATCTCTGAACTCAAAAAATATAACGGAATGAAACAAGATATTCGATCCAAGTCTCGTAAATCTGCTATCAGCGAGGACGAGAAAAAAAAGTACATAGCACAGGGAATACAAAAAGCCCAGCAAGCCTTTATTATGAACACCAAAGAGATCGTAGGCGGTTCACGTTAAACTGTTTCATCGATATAAACATAACATAGCCGTAAGCGAGCCACCGATCCTATATGGTCGGTCAAAACTTACAACATAGATAAAGTGGATATGAAAGCCGACGAACCTAACTTGTACTACTTGAGGGGTGGGCCGGGTAGGGGGTTTGTAAGAGAAGAATTATTGATCGTGCCGTACGGCACAGTGTTACCGCCTGCCAAGTCACGGTAAACGTGATGGCGTGGCTTTGTAGTAGGGGCAATAATAGCAAGAGCTAATGGTCCCACCAAAGCCTCATTTAGTAAATGAGGCTTTTTAGAGGGGTTTTTGAAAAGTGTTTTCGGACTATCATTCCCTATACTACTGTATTATAATGGTGCTAATCATATGAATATCAGAAGTTGTCATGGTAATGCATATATGTTTAGCAATATATGCGCATGTGTGTGTTTGCATTTAGTATTTGTGAATATGTAGTAAATATGTAGTAATGAGATTTGTTTTTACCATATTTCAGGCTAAATCGTCTTTATTACAATTATGTAATAAAATATCCACCTCCTCACACCCCAGTGGCTTTGTGGTTTTGTCCGCATCCTAACGCTACTACATCTTGGAGCCCCCAGTGAGGAAGTTGGACAGGACACTGCCATAGACGACGGACCTACGTCTACCACAGATGATGAAGTAATGACCACAATAACCATGGGCAATGATGACACCACCCACGACCCATGATCATCGTTCAGTGAATACACACTGTTGGAAACTGTTTGCCTGTTGACATGTGTGTCTGTGTGTATATATGGACACTTGCGTGATCACACATATGGACACGTGTGTGACCAAACAAATGGACACTTGTGTGACCAAACAAATGGACACTTGCATGACCCTGACCTCCTCGTGAAGTTCGGCCAACTGCACTTCATACATTGAATATTATTTTCAAGATGTTATCCTAACTGAAGTAACATTGGGTACCCTTTAGTATATTGCTCCGGAGCTAGTATATCTTATCACTAAGGTGTTTACTTTCTAATGTGAATGTATGGTGCTGTCTTTAGTTAAGTATTAGTTATGATTAGTTCATGTACTTAGCTGGATAACTTAATTATTAGTATTACTTACACATCCGCGCTATACAACCACGTTGTGTCTGTGTGTATGAATGTGTATTAGTAGTGTTAAGTAGTTAGTAACATAATTATTTATGTTCGTAATCACTACTTAGTTTAGTTAACTTTAGTAGTGTATCCTAATAAACCTGTATGTTTAGGTTATATTAGTTAGTTCATAGTTTAGTATACTGGTTCCCTTTGTGGTACAGTTGTAGGGTTTGTGTTGTGTTCATTCATTCCTTTGGTTATTTCATTCAGGTAACTAGGGGTTGTTATCTCATTGTCTGCTTCTTATATCTTCATTTGGTATTGCCTGGAATCATTCATCATGTAGCATACCATATACCGGTATATAAACCTCCTGCGTGTGTACCCCTGCACATATTTACCTGATTTAATTTATCATCTAAACACAAATCAAAGTAAACATGTAACTTATACTCCTTAAGTTAATATTTCATACCACTGACGTAATTAAATATGAACAGTCCCTAAGCCTTATATATATTTAGGGTATCATTGATGGCTTCACCGTAAGCTCTACGTTGTAAGCCGTGATACAAACTCTGCGCATATTTCATGCAGCACGTGTTGCATGTTGTATTTTCCGCGAATTTTTCTCACCAAGTTCCTGCGTCTTATATTATTTAGTTGTTTGTCATTTGTGTACTTTATTTTCGCAACATGGCTGAATCGGGAATGTCAGAAGAGGAGGTGAAACAACTTGTTTCATCACTGAAGAAGTTGGATTTAAGACCCAAAGCTGATACACCTCAGGATCTCTTAGCTTGGATCTCATCGGTTAGCAAGTCGACTGAGGAAGCTAAACCATCGATTCCACCTACAGTTACGCTGGCTAAGACGCCACAGCTTCCTTATTTTTCAGGGGATAGGAAAGGGGACGTCGACTTCGACCAATGGAAGCATGAATACACATGTCTTTGCACAAGATTTTCGGAGCAAGATGTCGTGGACGCCGTACACAAATCACTTCGTGGGAAGGCAGCAAGGGTCGCCATGCACATTGATAAGGATGCCCCGTTGAATTCCCTCATCGCCAAGCTGGACAGTGTTTTCGGAATGGTGCACACAGAACACAACATCATGGCCGAGTTCTATACTGCTAGACAAGGAGAAGAGGAATCAGTTGCCGATTGGGCATGCAGACTTGAGGACATCTTGGATCAAGCCATCATGTTAGGAAAGGTGAAGACAGGAGAAAGGGATGTCTTGCTTCGCGACACTTTGTGGACAGGGCTTCGCTTGGACCTGAAGGACATGTCAAGCCATAGATATGACCAGGGAGGAACACTGGAAGCCTTTCTCAAGTACCTGCGACAACTGGAACAGGATCTGCGACAGAGGCAACCAACAGCGAGGAGACCTGCAACTAGCAAGTCATCTGTAACCAAGGAGCAGTCGGAACTACAAGAGATCAAGGGCATGCTCAAGTCGATGACAGCTGAGATTAACAAACTCAAGGAACAAGTCAAGAGCAACGAGAGGCCTCAAGTCAAGGAACATCGTCAAGGTAACCAATGGAATCATCATGATCAAGGTCAGGATGATGGATACTTGCCACCCAGAAACTGGACACGCCAACCAAGGTCAAGAGGGAACAAGCCTTTCTGTCAAGGTCATGGACGAGGCAATCCTACAGGACGAGGAGATCCAGGATGGTTTCAAGGACCTCAGACCATGGATGACATACCTAGATGTTTCCGATGTGGACAGCCAGGTCACATTCAGCGTGGATGTCGTGCACCACTTCCGGGCCAGGGAAACTTGCAGAGGCCTATGGGGAGGGGCGGACCATGGGCCTAGGATACAAAGTCAATTCCCATCAACAGTTAGTGTCCGAGTTGGTTGGCGAGCCAACTGAAACCAACATACTTGTCAACGGGATCAAGACGAAGGCTTTACTTGACACTGGAGCTACGATCTCATCTATAGCTGAGGCATTTTATCGACAGAACTTTCCTGATGTTCCCCTGGAACCGCTGAAGCAGCTTCTCCATGTCGAGTGCGCGGATGGAGAGCTTCTACAGTACAGTGGTGTCATTGTTGTCGATATAGAGGGTTTTGGAAATGCATCTACCAAGATACAGAGTATGCTGCTTGTTGTACCAGACAGCCAGTACAACAAGACAGTACCTATCACACTCGGAACCAACATCTTGTCCATATACCTCAACCAGTGCCAGGACAAGTTTGGACCAAGGTTTCTCCAGAAAGCCAATCTCCATTCACCGTGGTACTTAGCCTTCAGGAGTATGGTGATTAGGGAGAAGGAACTAGCCAGGAGGAACTTCTCCATCGGTAAAGTCAGGAGCCACGAGCCAACTGGTAAGATAGTGCCTGCCAACTCGGAGATTCATATCTCAGGTTACATTGACCAGCCCCTACCGTATCACGCTACTCATGTCATAGTTCAGCCTACTACTGGATCACAGATACCAGATGACCTTGACATCACGCCCACACTTGTTTCATATGATGGAAGCGGTCAAAAGCTCTATGTGGATGTACATGTATCTAACCTCACTACAAGAGCCATCAGCATTCCTAACCGTGCTACACTCTGTGAATTGCAAGTCGTCAAGTTGGAGGATGTACCACGCCCTACTTCTAATCAGGACTCTAGTGTACTGGACCTCATGGACTTTAAAGAGTCAGCCGTCTCAAATGAGGAGCTAGCACATGGAAGACAAGTCATCACTGACTACTTAGACGTCTTCTCTACTGGCGACACAGACTTGGGACACACAGAATCAGTTAGACACAGGATTGACCTCAAGGATGACATACCATTCAAGCAACGTTATCGGCGCATACCACCTGCCATGTATGAAGAAGTCAAGGAGCACCTTAACCAACTTCTACTCTGTGGCGTCATCACGCGCTCACGTTCTCCATGGTCGTCCAACGTTGTCCTGGTTAGGAAGAAGACAGGGAAATTACGTCTATGTGTGGACTTTCGCCAGTTGAACCAACAAACCATTAAAGACAACTATGCCATTCCAAGGATTGAGGAGATGTTTGAAGCGCTTGCAGGATCTCGGTATTACTCTACGCTGGATATGAAGTCCGGGTATCACCAAGTGGAAATTGAGGAAACTCACAAGGAGAGAACCGCTTTTACAGTTGGACCACTAGGTTTCTATGAGTACAATAGGATGCCCTTCGGACTTTGTAACAGCCCAGCCACCTACCAACGGCTCATGAACGAGTGTTTTGAGGGACTTCACCTGAAAATCTGCCTCATCTACTTGGACGACATTATCATCTTTTCATCATCATTTGGAGAGCATCTGGATAGACTGAAGCAGGTATTTCAGCGAATTAGAGAAACTGGCCTCAAGCTCTCACCAGACAAGTGTTCTTTCTTCAAGAAGAAAATCAAGTTCCTTGGCCACATCGTTTCAGAAGAAGGTATCATGGCAGATCCAGAAAAGGTTGAGAGAATACTGAATTGGTCACGACCATCAAGTCCAACAGCAGTACGACAGTTTCTTGGTTTCGCTGGATACTATCGAAAATATGTCAAGGACTTTGCCAAGATAGCCAAGCCACTTTCAGCCCTCATGTCCCATGGAAAGTAAAAAAAGTCGAAGAAGCTACCAGAGGAACCATGGCATTGGGGGGAGGAACAGGAACAAGCTTTCAATCATCTGAAGGAAATGCTAACCTCACCACCAGTCCTAGGTTACCCTAACTATGGGACACCGTTTGAACTTCATACAGATGCCAGCAGTAAGGGAATCGGCGCTGTACTCTATCAGGAGCAGGATGGCATCAAGAAGGTAATAAGTTATGCCAGTCGAGGACTAGGGAAATCTGAAAGAAACTACTCAGCACATCGTCTGGAATTTCTTGCACTCAAGTGGGCCATATGTGAGAAGTTCCATGACTACCTGTATGGAGCGAAATTTACAGTTCTAACGGACAACAACCCGCTGACTTATGTCCTCACAAGTGCCAAGTTGGATGCGACAGGCCACCGATGGCTAGCAGCACTTGGATCCTACGACTTTGACATATTCTATAGACCAGGGTTGAAGAACACAGACGCAGATACTTTGTCAAGGCTACCAGAATACCAGAAGCTTTCCTCAGAACAGCTATCCATGGACACAGTCAAGGCAATCTGTGGAGTCGTTCATACCCAACCCTACGTGGAATCCCTCTGCCTCTCAGCAGCACCGGTCGATGAAGAGATATGTTCCAAGTCAACCGACCTGAAAGGAATGTCTGATAGGGACTGGCGCATGGCCCAAATTGAAGACTCTACCCTTAAGCCATGGATCCAAGCTGTTAGGATGAAGAGGAAACCACACAGACAGGAAGTTCCAAGCACGAGGGTCAACACATCGATATTCAGGTCCTTCAAATCACTTGTACTTGACAGAGGAATTCTACATCGGCGAATCAATATGGATGGAGAGACAAAATTGCAACTCGTACTTCCATCAAGGTTCATCCAGGGAGCATTGCAAGGCCTTCACAATGACGTTGGGCACCCAGGACGTGATAGAACACTCTCATTACTCAGGAACCGTTTCTACTGGCCAGGGATGCAAACTGACACTGAAGACTGGATACGAACCTGCAACAGATGCTTGAGGAGGAAGACACCAACCAACATCCGAGCTCCGTTAATTTCCATCACAACCTCTCAGCCTTTAGAGTTAGTCTGCATGGACTTCCTTACGCTGGAAACGTCAAAGGGTGGATTCCAGCAGACCACTTCACAAGGTATGCTTTGGCTGTTCCTACAAAGAATACAACTGCCAAGACTACAGCAGAAGCATTTTATAAGCACTTTGTGATGCACTATGGTATGCCATTGAGGATCCACAGTGACCAGGGAGCCAATTTCATGAGCAGGATGATGAAGGAGCTCTGTTCTACCCTTGGAATCTCCCAATCAAGGACTACTCCCTACCATCCTATGGGAAACGGTATGACTGAGCGCTTCAACAGGACTTTGCTCAGTATGCTAGGAACCCTTAAGCCAGAACAGAAGCAAGACTGGAAATCATTTGTTGCGTCTCTCGTCCATGCATATAATGCCACAAGACATGAGTCAACGGGCTACTCCCCTTTTTATCTCATGTTTGGAAGGGAACCCAGACTACCAATTGATCTTGCCTTTGGAATAGAACTAAATAGGGAGCATAGTAGTTTGACCACCTACGTCCAGGCTCTAAGGGCAAGACTGGAAGAATCCTACAAGATAGCAACAAGAGCATCCAAGCAATCCCAGGAGAATCAGAAGGCGGGATATGATGTAAAGGTTAGGGGAGCTACACTACGGCCTGGAGAACGTGTTCTGGTGAAGATCCTAGCTTTTGATGGCAAACACAAACTTTCTGATAAATGGGAAGAGGACCCGTACACCGTTGTTTCTCAGCCTAACATGGACATTCCAGTGTTTGTTGTGAAGAAGGAACGAGGAGAAGGAAGGTCTCGGACCCTACATCGGAATTTGCTCCTACCCATCGGATCTTTGCCAGACGACCCTCAGGAGATCAGACCTGAGCCACCTAAACCAAAGCCAAGAAAGAGGACTGCCAGGACTGTGACAGAGCCAGCAGAAACTAATGTGTCAGAGGTGGATGAAGTAAGGTCAATCACAAGCCTTTTAGTAGAATTTCCTACAGAGCCTGATGCTTTCACAGTTGTCACTACTGAATCTGTGGAAGAGGATTCCATCTCCCACTTGGATGGTGACGACCAGACGTTTGAGGAGATGGGCAGCGCATCTTCTGATGGTGACGACCATCAGTCAGGGACTGGGAATGATCCCGGCATAGAGGATGTATCTGTCAAGGAAGAAGTGCTTGAGGATAACGCGGAACCAGTGTTTGAGACGAATCCAGAGGACCTAACAGGAGAAGCCAGACCTCCTGACTTGCCACCAGTCCGACCCAGACCTATGCCTAAACCACCACCAAGGACATCACGTCGTCAGAGGAGACCACCGGAATGGCAGCGCTCAGGGGATTACGTCATGAGGCAGACGACATTCAACGACTGGGATGACAGATCTGACTTAGTACAGCGCTTGGCCTCAGCAGGTGTCTTCGAGCAATTTGGTGGTGCGATGTCACAGTTTGTTGTAAACCTTCTTCACTCAAGTAAATGACGAGGACGCCATTTGTGTGGAGGGGGAAGTATGTGGCAGAGTCAACTTTGTATATAGTTACTGCTGTAAATATAATAAACATGTGAATCTTTTAAAGTATCTTGTCATGATATTATTTTGATGAGATATACTATCTCATTAAATAGCCTAAATCTACCTAAATTTATCAGTTATTTTACCTTCAACATTTTATATCCTAACCCTAGCTCTCTAAACACAAATCTAGTCTCAATGTAATCTATTTCAGTAATACTCATTTGCACTGCATGCTTTTCTCCTGTCAATCCCTCTTAAAGCATGTCCTTTGCTCAGGCTAGTGTGTAAGTTCTATTGTTCTGTGTTCATCCAAGCATGTAAGGTATCATGGTATTTAAAGTTTAAGTTGATCTAGTTTTATGTCAGTATCTTATGTGGTCAGCGTCAGACAGGTTGTGATTTTTTGGGATCGAGATCATGGTGATCTGGACTGTGTTTCATATATGAAGGTTAGTAATGCCTAGTCTTGTATATATTTCTTGTGGTTTGCTATGTGTGTATCATAGTTGGTGGTTGCATTGGCTATTGTTTATAGTATTGTTGATATCTCAACATTCACTCTTCATTATGTGTAAATAGTTTAAATGATGGTAACTCACAGTACAGTGAGTTGTGTAATTGTTATGTTACATAATTACCTATATTATCGCATCACATGCAATTATTAGTTTCTATTTCACTTAAGCATAGTCTCAATAATCTTCTCATCTTCCTACTATGTTGAAACATAATTGCCGTTAGTACCCTCGGCCTTACAATAAAATGAATGCTTGTATAGATGTATGTGCGTATGTGGTGTGTTTGTATTTTTACCATATTTGCTATTTTAATAGTTTGTTATACATATTACTATCTACACATGGCATTTATTCATCCTAGCACAGGTGTCACCAACCTGGTATGTTTTCATTGTTTAAAGTACATTCTTTTTCGTATATTCTAATGTCTACAATAAGTATAATGTTTACATTATCAGACTCGTGTAATGTAGTTAATGTATTATAATGGTGCTAATCATATGAATATCAGAAGTTGTCATGGTAATGCATATATGTTTAGCAATATATGCGCATGTGTGTGTTTGCATTTAGTATTTGTGAATATGTAGTAAATATGTAGTAATGAGATTTGTTTTTACCATATTTCAGGCTAAATCGTCTTTATTACAATTATGTAATAAAATATCCACCTCCTCACACCCCAGTGGCTTTGTGGTTTTGTCCGCATCCTAACGCTACTACACAGTTTGTATACATTAAATGTGGATTGGGGTGCAACCCCAGTCTGTCTCCTTGCTCCAAGAGAATACATTAAATGGGTGTTCTATTCCAGTCGATTACACAAGTCGGGGTGGTCTCACCTCCGGAAATGAAAGATTTTTTTTGTTGATAAATACATTTCTTATATTTTCAACACGTTCATTTCGGGGATAAAATGTCAGTGTATTGAAGAAATATATAATTTGGCTGATACTAACTATTGCACAAAAGTGTTAACAACGAGCACCTATGGCTGTAACACTTAACACAGCAATACACCCTGTGGTTACATGTGCTGCGCGCAGTAGCTCCTCCTACGTGCGTGTGGGGATATTAGTAATATCGCAGCCTTTTTACTGCACCTCACCTAACCGTTAACGCCCACAGCTACATGTACACGCCAATATACAAGAACAAATGGTCACCCTGGTGTTTGTGGTTCGTACATTTTATTGGTCATTGTCATGACCTGTATGGGAGGTAGAGTACTGAATATTCGGACAAGTTCGGGACCAGTTTTGGATAAAGGGTAGTTGGTTAAATTACACAGGTAGCACAAAGCTTGATACTGTAGCAAGAAAGAGTTTTGACGAAGACCTGGATGCTGGCAGGTGTGGCTGCTGACAAATAAGATATATATAACACAAGTAGTTTCCGAAATAAAAAACAACAATAATAAATAAAAAAAATAACAAAAACACGGATCTTCTCCTGCATGTTTCAATTGTGTATCTTCAGGGAGAAGTGATTTCAGTTAAACAGATTGTTATGACGTCACTTTTGTCTTGACGTCACAATACAACTGCATACGAATGTTGTGACGCGGCATTTGTTAATGTATTGTTAATGTTGTACTGTAGCAAGAAAGAGTTTTGACGAAGACCTGGATGCTGGCAGGTGTGGCTGCTGACAAATAAGATATATATAACACAAGTAGTTTCCGAAATAAAAAACAACAATAATAAATAAAAAAAATAACAAAAACACGGATCTTCTCCTGCATGTTTCAATTGTGTATCTTCAGGGAGAAGTGATTTCAGTTAAACAGATTGTTATGACGTCACTTTTGTCTTGACGTCACAATACAACTGCATACGAATGTTGTGACGCGGCATTTGTTAATGTATTGTTAATGTTGTACAGTTGTATTAATACAGTTGTATTGTGACGTCAAGACAAAAGTGACGTCATAACAATCTGTTTACTTAAATCACTTCTCCCTAAAGATACACGACTGAAACATGTAGGAGAAGATCCGTGTTGTGTTATTATTTCGGAAACTTACATATCTACAACTGAACGCTCAGGATTCTCATCACTTTCCCTATATTCTTTATATAATATATATACCTGGTTTGGGGGTCCTTAATCTGCTGTTTGTGGACGCGCATTCTGTCCATCAAGCACTCTGTTAGTCCAATGTATTCTTCATGACACCCGTGGCATATAGTAACATAAATAATATGTTTTTGCGGAGCCATCTATGTTAAAGCGTACATGAAACATTTGTTTCCTGTTTTTGAACTTTATACATGAGCTTTCAAGTATATACTCACAAGTTCCACAATTTCCCCGTTTACATTTTGAGACACTGAATGTAGGAGAAGATCCGTGTCGTGTTATCATTTCGAAAAAACTACTTGTTATATATGTACTACTGTACGCTCGGTATTCTCATCACTTTCTTTATATATGTATTTCAATTTGACATACGAAACAGGTCGCTTATGACAAAAAAATTTCAGACTGCTACAAAACGGATGTGGCACGGGAGGGGGTGGACGAGGCGTCGATGGGTTATTTCCGAAGTGTCGTTCGATTTGGAGGGAACAGCGTAATGGCTTAGGGAATATGTTGTGCCAAAGGTCGATTTCGTTCATTCCAATTTCCTGTCATGCATCCATTCAGCTTCACGTACATGATTCCTGCTTACAACGCTACACTCCATACAGCAGTCTTGACGTGCGCCTGCTTCCGGTGTCATGGACTGGTTGACCTGTTCCCCACACTAGCACCGATATGCATATGTGTTATTGTGTCGACGTGAATCAAATGAATCTACCCTAGCAAGGTGGGTGAAAAATCGTTGACCAATGCCGATGACTTCCGGCTAGGGTGTCCCGACAGCTTCTGTCCATGAGAATACGGCCTGTTGCCCCCAAGGCCGCCTTTGACTTTTTATGTTCCAAACGTTTTCTCAAAGTGGAATTTTGGATACTGATTAAAATGATACGGCAGTTCACTTTTCCACATCTATATTGACGTTGGCAGTATGACACTCTTCTATATCCATAGTGATACACTGGGATTCACTTAACACATGCCGATGTAATTTATCATCAAGAATAATTTCTGTTAGAGATTTAATTCAGAAGGCTGCATAACATCGCGTTTTATCAAATGTAACAAGCAGTTACTACGTTATGGTGTTTTTAGAGTTTCAGTGTCACCGAATCCTGATAATCAAGCTGTAGACTGATCCAACCAAGTAATGTACTTTCTCTGTAAAGTGGAAAAGATGTCACGTGACAGAGGAGACCAGCAATTGTAAAGACTTTCACCCAAGATATTCAGTCTGGTTTTAAGGTGTGAGTCTGACTATTAGTGTAGCTGGGTGATCACGGCCCACTCTGCTGCTGCTCCTACTGATGACAATATGTCAAAAAGTGTAATTGTGCAGGCGTATTTCCTCCTGCTATTCTGCAGTGTAACGCCATTGTGATCACATTGTATTGATTGGACATGAATGAATGAATGAATGAATGAATGTCTTTATTTCCTCCAGACTTTATTTCCTCCGAGGATCATTGTAGACATATACAAAAATATTTACAGCAACATTACCACAGCGATATATCTACAATACATTCATATAGTCATATAAAACTATATCATATGTACCAAAGGAAAAAAGGAAAGTTCTAGAATGCAGAACTTTAGAGGGGGAAGCAAGGAGCATAAGTATCTACAGAAGAGGACAATCATGCATCTCCATGACATTTCATCAATATCATTAGTTATTGGTAGTTCACCCCCTAGAAAACAGTGACAGCATTTCATCTTCAGATAGTAATTCTATTTGTACATAAACATCCACATCAAAGAGATCTATGAGATTTGAAAAGAAGGCATTTTTGTTGTCCATATTGTGTTCACAGTGCAGAATTATGTGGCAGTCATAATCATTACAATATCTTTTGCAGAGATCACAATATTTTGAGAATGTTCCCCTTGAGCTGATTTGTTCACAAAACTGTAATATATCTTTAAACTGTGGGTAAAATACATCAAACAATACAATCTATGTACACCAAAGAAATGTGGGTCAGGTGATATCTATTGATGTCTTGTCTTACACAAACTCATCGTGCAGTTTCAGATTCATTTATACAACGAAGGATTAGTCTTCGCCATGACGATTTACATGGAAACCTTACAAAATCTCGATAGTCACTAAAGTAACTGAAGAGGTATCTGAAACTGGTTTCAATAAGTGTATCACATATACTATGTGAGGCAGCTGTTCAATTTTGAAAGGTGGCTAGATGTACACAGAAAATATCTTTGAATGAAGAATTACACTTGCTGTCACACAGCTTGCCAAGAAATAATAGTCTACATTTATCTATATATCCATCCATGCTCTACAACCCAAGGAAACCTAGGACTGAAGCAGAGGAAAAGCGCCTACTGAAGCCCTGAATGCATCTACCAAATGCATAATCTTTACCTCGAAGAATGGGTAAAAGTTCACAACCGTAAAAGCTCGTCGGAAGTATCATTCTTTTCTATATTTTAACAGAAGAATTGGGTAAAGATCATTACTGTTTAAACCAAGACTTTTTTTTAGAGAATTTACAGATTGCCGTGCTTTCTGAGAGTATGAGCATATTCTAGATTTAGGGGACAGATCAGAAGAAAGCAAAATGCCTCCATACTTGACAAATTCGCTTATTGGTATGTCTGGGTCACCAGATTTGAAAGAATAATTAGCCAGACGTTTCTTATATTTGCAGAAAATGACACAAATCCTTTCAGAACCGTTAAACGTAAGACACCACTTACAAGCATAGCTGTAGACAGTATCAAGTGATGATTGAAGACCCTTTGGAGAAAGAGAAGCAAGTGTTGTATCGTCAGCTAATAGAATACATGGGGTATTAGTGCCACGTACACAGACGCCATTGTTCAATTTCTAAGTTCATATATCAAATCATTAATATTAAAAACAATGAAAAAGCAAGAAGACAGGACTCTTCCTTGTCCAACACCTTGCTTGATAACGTATTCATTTGATCTGAGATCACAGTATTGCACAAAAGCAGACCTTGATGTGTAGCTTTGATATAGGAGCTACCTTTTGCCGTTAATACCTACTTGATATAAGTTTAAAAAGAATCCGTTATACCATATGCGATCAAACGCCTTCTCATTGGCCATAAAAGCAGTATAAACTGGAGAATCTCTGCGTAGATAGTAAGATAAGCTTTCATTAAGAGTAAAGACTGAAGTGGTTGCTGCATGTTCCTTTCTAAATCCAAACTGCAGCTTGTCGGGAAACGAAGGTATGTATTCTTGTACCAAGATTTCAAGTCTAGCCAGCAAGACCTTTTCAAAACGTTTCCCTATGCAACACGTTAGCGTTATTCCGCTATAATTTTTGGGATCATTTTTCGCCTTCTTACCTTTATAGATTGGGATGACTACACCTCTTCTGAATGTACTAGGGACATATGCAGATTCTAAAATGAGTTAAAAAGTGCCGTTAATGCATTTACGATGTCATCGCCACCATAAATAAGATGTTCATTGTGGAATACGGTCCGGGCCAGGAGATTTTTGTGGAGATTACTGATATGTTCTTTTACTTCACCACTTTCTATGTGTTTCCATAAACTACCGTCATTGCAGGAAGACTGTTTCTCGCTTATATTCCTAACCTTCCTGTCGACTGCTATTTTAAAGTTGCTATCAAATATTGGAGAGTAATATGGTTTGGCAAGATCTGCACAGTAGTCACGCCATAGTTGACAAATATCGTCTGCCGTATTTGCACATTTATCACCAAACACTAACTCATTTACAAATGGACTGTGTCGCCTCATTTTGCGAACTCATTTGAAGAAAGTACCTATGTCAGCATCGGAGCACCTTTCTAATTCGCGACTTAAATCAGATCGCTGTTTCCTTTTGACTTACGATGTAATCGTCTAAATTCCCGCTTAGCTGATTTGTAGTCAAAATACAAAGGCGAGTTGTCTGTCCTTGGTTTACCACCAGCCAAACACTCGCGTCAAGCTATACGCATATTGTAATGGGGATAGTGATTTCTGAGAGAAGTCGGGAGCTCTCCTCTTAGACTAACAGCTAGTCTCTGAAATGAACATATTTTACTGAAAAAACGTCCATAGTGAAAAAAATAACATAATGAAATGGAGCCCTGAGACTTTCTTCATTTTCAAGTAACAATTAACAGGAAATGTCCAACACACACAGTCTGTAGAAAACGTTCATGAGGTCGCTCATATGGACAATACTTTGTGCCGTCTTGTAAAACCCTTTGAAAAGACTGTCATCGATTCGTACCTGTCCTGTGGAATTGAAGTCACAAAACAACTGAGATAAAAAAAAAATGTCTGTTGTACAGACCCTGAAGCAAATATATCCAAGAAAGCCCAAGCAAGTCTAGAAAATGTGGCAAGTCTAGATTCCAGTAGCTTCTAAAAGCGAAGAAAGTTTCAGTCTCCATTTTATTATGTTATTCTTATTTCTTTTACTATAATCTTTTCCCAGTAAAATATGTTCATTTCAGAGAGTAGTTGTTAGTCTATCCGAAGATATTGTGAGTCAACTTACTCACTCAGGAAGACAGTATTCCAGGAAGGAAGATCAGGAATCTTGTATAAAACCCGATACATGTTGCCTCGTGGTGAGAGGACAGGGCAGGAGGTCTTGGCTAAGTGTGGGGCTATGGGGGAGCTGTGGGGGAGCCACCCCATGAATTTATACTAAACACCAGTGACAGCTAGAGATCAACTGATAATTACTAACCATATACTGGCTATGAATTCAGCAGATTGGTACAGACCCTGAAGCTATGGAAATCTAGACTTGTCACATTTTCTAGACTTGCGTGGGCTTACTTGGATATTTATACTTCAGGGCCTGTACGACAGACTACTCTCCTCTCTGCATACGTTAATGTGACATAGGTCAGCTTGTTGCCATTTTGGAAAATTGAGGCTATCAGATTTGCGTGCTTGTTCTCGTTGTCTGGATACCGTATCAAAACATGGGTAATGGTCAGATACAGTGTAGCTAGAATCATCCATTACGCAACAATAGGCACGTTCACGTTGCGCACTTGACAATCCTGGCGTTTAAAGTATCGTCATAACTGGTGTAAAAGTGTTTTTCAATTCTTGAGGCTAATGCAAACACGTGCAAATGAAGAAAACTTCGATGCGAAGATTACTGATCGACTGCACGTGCAAAACCTGATTTGGCACAAACGTCATTTGCACTATGAATGCATGGGTTTTAGTGGGTTTTCCGATACATAGATGTAAATTACATTTAGTGAAGTTTCTTTTTTTACTCAGTATATCCATCCATCCCTCCCAACCCTCACTCACTCATTCACAATCAAACCCTGTGGAATAAAGACTAACAAACCATTGCTATGGATGGAAGATAAAATAATTTTTTTTATTTTTTTCCTGCAGAAACTCTGATACAACTGTCCAAGACTTCAACATGGTGAAAAGGTTCAGACAGGAATGATCCAAAATAAACCTGACATATTCAGTTGGCAACTTTACTTTTGAGACCTATCTTCACCAACTTTATGACTCAACCAAAAACATGTCTACCTTGGCACAAATTAACTCAAGCTTGTGACATCAACGATCTCATTCATATTTTAATAACGTTGGTTAAAGGTCAACAAGCAGGAGAGAAAAAGATTTAAACATGCAAGGATGTACTGATCATCTGAGTTTCACCCTCAAATCTGTACAAGTGAACTTGAATGGATATATAGGCAGTATTTATTGAAAATACATGCTCAATCCTTAAATTAGTTTGTAAAAATTAGTAAAAATTATCTAGTCCACTAAGAAAACTATTCTGTCTCAAAAGTAACGTTGACATTGTGTCTACAGCACACAATATGTGTCGTCACTGACTAGTGAGAGTGGAATACTTCATAACACCTTCATCAAACAAAATGTAAATACTATTTATATTTATTACAGGCAATAAACAGGTCTCCTAGTTTGAACTGAATAATCAAATGAATGATAAATATCAACTGAAGTATTCACCAAAATACATGTGTGAGTTGATTTTAAGACCCTTTGAACAAGTAATCTAGTTATATCACACAACTCCAAATGATAATCATCAATCTACATAGAATGAGATAACTGATAATCTGGTTATATCAAGCAACTTAGAATGAGATAACAGAGTAGGATGACAACAATTTATATCTGTGTCGTCCTTCACTTCTGTATGGAGCAGACAAACCATGCAACAATCAGGGTGACCTCAATCTGGAGATTCAAACTCACTAACATCTTACCCATACCTAAAGGACACAACTCTGCACAGCAAATTGCAATGCCTCTGACATGGAAAATTATAATAATGATCATATTTCTTTAAAATAACATATTATTTGTAAGGATTCAATAAACTTAACAAAATTGTTTGGAACAAAAAATATTTTCCCATAAAACAGTTAAGAGGGTTAAGGATATTTAGTGTGAGGTGAGTTGTTGCATAAAAATAACATCAGAACACTCACTACACTTAAAGTCTTAATCTTCCAAATAATTTCAATATGTATAAAAAATTTGGTTACATAAGTCATTTAAATATCTATATTCTAAAACACTAATTGAGAATATATATGCAGGTCGACATAAGACAAAACTGTCACATATCTATAAAATATATATGACAAACAACAGTATCTGTAGTTGGCCAGTACCCGTTCTTACAAGTGCATATTAGGGTGTTTTAGGACACAGTTATAACATGTTTCATGCTGCAAGTGCATATTGGAGAACTGACATAACAGTGTTATATAACATATTACATGCTACTGATGTTTAATGAATTCTAGCCTTGCCTTTGGGTTACACTGTATTCCATCACTGATGATGCAGATCTTCTGTTGACGCTTGTTAATTATTCAGTGTGAATGTGAAAATCTGATAACATGTGACATCACGTGACACTACAACTGTGTAAACAATTTTTGACGATGTGGTGATGTGACTGTCCTCAGTGTGGGCATCCTGACACTGGCAGAACACTGTGAACCCTCAAATATGTGAAGCTGAACATGATCAAAGCACTTCACACTCACTCAATACAATGACTGTGATTTGTGAGTGTCAAGCTTGTGAGTCAGTCGGTGAGTCAGTGAGTCAGCTTCACATGTGAGGAATCCCAAGTAGGTCTCAGACAAGCAGGTTTGATGAAACCCATGGTGCTAACAAACCTAGGAACTTAATGGTGGCAAGTTTTCAAACCCACAGTCAGAGGATTCTGAAAAATCCAAGGGACACAACTCTAGCAAATGGAAGGAGGCGATGTATAACAATTGCATTCAGATCCGATTGGAGTGAGGAGTTGGGTGTTATGTTGCTTTGGAAATATTTGCACAAGTGTCCAAAGCCATGACATGCTCCTTCCAACAAAGAGAGTAAGATGTAGAACTTTATCCTGTACAGTGTTATTCAGGTGATGACATACGAAACCCATGTTTCATGATCACTTGACAGAGTGTGTTGAGCTGCGACAGTGCTTTGAACAATATGTCACTCTTATCACTGCATGCCAAATGTGATGGATGTCATGGGGTCAAGTCATGACATGTCACAACTGACAGTGATGTTGTCGACCAACTAATGACATTCCACAACTAACAGATGTTTTGTGAACCACCAGAGAGATGCCACAAGTGACAGATGTTTTATGGGTCAAACAAAATTTCATAATTACGTACATCATACAGTGTGTCAACAAACAGCTGCTTGTGCTCACAGAAAACCCAACACAACAGACCCACACCAGAATCACACCACGAGAGATATGTACACAATGCCAACCTCATGTCTCGAGTGCTCCGATTCCTGGATGCAGAGCACAAGAAGATCGTCACCATCATCTGGCTTTATTTACAAGGATCGTAACACGGCCGTGAACTATGTACACATGTACCATACAGAGATCCTCACGTCATTCATCTACACTTCATGTTTAAATACATACTCTACATTCATACACTTCCTTGACAACAGTGTGTAAAACATCACGAGAAATATGCTTTCAATTTATCAGCCTATTGCAACTTGAAGTGACATGGTAACAAATACATCATGCAGAAAGAATTACTGAACACTGGACCACTTATGATCTGAACAGCCCAAAATGAGATATCTTAATTGCAAAAAAAAGGTATGATTACACGATGCCATTTAGAAAGTGGTCAAATGCAACATATGTCATATTTGGGATTTCACTTTCTTAGTAAAGTACAAATTCTAGTACTCTTTACGGTTGAGTCCCATCCGGGATTCGAACCCGCACCCTCAGAGTCAGGCACCTTATCACCAGCACACAAAGTCAGCCGCCTAGCCCGCTCAGCCACCGCGACTTCCTGAAAGTCGGACAACTGGTAGTCTAAGGTGTACAGTGAAACCAAAGTTCAAAATGCTCAGAAAGGGCAAGAAGTAAACTATTAAGAGCCCTGAATGAGGATGTTATGAATTCTTAATTACAATGAAAGATCATAATGCTCAGTAAGGGCAAGAAGTAAATGTCATGGGGTTCATAAATAAGATCAGTGCAATATGCTGGCTGATGAAATTATAATTAGGAAAAACCTGAAATTTGACTAAACATTGACCAAGCCTTCCCATGTTACCTGTCCTTAATGGATCACATAAATATATCTTCACACACTCTATGTATATACGTAACAAATACTGTGGTTGTCGGGTATGGTACAAAGGCTCAAGGCTACATCTGGAACTGACTTATTGCAAACCTTAAATAAAACCCGGGCCTGATAATCCCTTCAAGCGGAAAAGAGACTGCCAGTAGACTTAATTTTCAGGAAGTGCTGGTTTCAGGACTAGTTTCATACAGTGTAGACCCGTACACCCATGAAGATCAGGGTTTGAACAGGGTATAGCTGAACACCCATGAAGAGCAGGGTTTGAGCAGGGTAGCGCCATACACCAATGAAGATCAGGGTTTAAACAAGGTACAGCTGTACACCCATGAAGATCAGGGTTTGAATACGGTAGAGCTGTACACCCCTGAAGATCAGGGTTTAAACAGGGGAGCACCATACACCCCTGAAGATCAGGGTTTAAACCAGATAGAGCCATACACCCACAAAGATAAGGGTTTGAACTGTGTCTTTATCAACCCATGCTTGTCATATGAGGTGAGTAACGGGATCCGGTGGTGTGTGCTGCTTGACATATTTGACATCACATCACATCCCAATTTTGTGGATCACTGGATTGTCTGGTCCAGGCTGATTATTTACAGACCGCCACCATATAGCTGGAATATTGCTGAGTGCAGAGTTAAGTAAAACAACAACAAAAATCAAACCCTACAGCATAGAAAGACACTTGTCGGTGTCGGCTGTCAACCACTCTGACCACTTTCATGGCAGACGATGTCACTGATACTGTATCAGCTTCACAAGCACAAAAAAATATTCACTTAGGATACATAATGAAACTTTGATATTTGGGCATATTCTCAGATGCATGGTCCAGTCTTCAACCTGTGACCAGTTCTGGATCAATCCCTCCCCTTCACCAGTACCTAAAACCAACACATTCTATTGTATTGAACACTACAAAAGCCTGATTGTACAAGCATGCAGGTGTAGTCGTTGTCAGTTGTACTTATGGTTGAAGTGTTGTCAAACAATACAATAATTCAAGTTACTTCAGTCAACATTAATACTGCTATGTATAGGACATGTTTAATGAGTATACCACAGTTACTGGCTGTGACCTAGACACTCGTCCACCACTCCGCAGAATGAGACAACAATGTCTGGTATTTGAAACACCAGTGTTTGAAACAACTACCAGTTTCACTGTTCCCCTCCCCACTTTCGCACACAATGCAGATTTATCTGAAACTGGAAACATCACTGTCTACATGCCATATGTTCAGTGATTTAATGGCAACTTGATTCTAGAACCGTACTGGAATTATAAAGGACATATGTCTATAACAGCATGTCTCCCAAGTTTCATTAGCAGTCTTGAGTTAGATCTGTACCAACTAATGTCACAATGTCTGATCTGATACATGTTCTAAGCTCCCTTCCCTGACTACAGTCTCTTTGTGTCCTACATGTCCAGAGGAACCTGACTTTGTTTTACATACATAATGACAGCAGGATAATCTAGGGCTGGGCTCATTACGTTTCCAACATGACCAGTTTGTGGTAAAATTTCAAACACTGGCACAATGCACATGTAGTAACCTAAAATGAGGCTGGTGTCAAAACAGAATGTATTCATTTCACAGTGATCAATCAAATTTCTCATCAAAGTTCATCACAGTCATACATACATTTCATATAAATATTTAATCAGTAAATACACAAGAAAACAATCTATTGTGACCAGGAACAAGGATATACAAATCCTATATAAAACTCAAGTATGTTGATAAGACTGAGAATTCTTTGAGTTTGTAGACACACAATGTAACTTTCAATCAGGACGGATATCATGGTGGAGGCTTCCTAGACACTGGCCCACATTCAAATCAGTGCACTCTAAATTTGCCAAGTCAACTAAAATGTAATAAATAATGTAATAACGTGGCAATAGATCAATACACACAGTGATACCCACACAAAACAATCAAATGATGCATGCTACGATTAGCCTTAACATGCACATATCTGATATCAATTCATTCTATTTTCATTCATTCTTTGTTTCAACATATTTGGCAGCAGACAAAAAGTCACGTCCTCAGATGAGAAATATGTCCACTAAGATGTTGCAAAAGTTATCTTAACAGTTCCATAATGTGCATCAGTTTTGTCATAAAGATCAGAAACATTATTTTTTCATCCTAGTATGAAGAGCAATAATTTGCCTGGCCCAACTATTGTGAGTGAGGCAGCTTGAAGTGTGTAAAGTGTCAGTGTTGCTATCATGTGAGGTTTCAGCATCTCTATGTGTACTGCTGAGTCAGCAGCATGTATAACTTCATATAGTTCATATACCTCCATACAAGCAGGAGGTTTTTTTTCTAACCTCACAACCAGCCCTGCCTGTCACTCAACATGCAGTACATGACTAACAAACTCACTCAACATGATACTACTTTCAAAAGAAGTAACTTCATTATTATGCTTAATCAGTTTGTGTCTCTGTATGGACTGTTTGTATTAGCAGTCTCCTGTTGACAAGGTGGACAATGACCATCAACTGCTTCTCAACTATGGACCTGGTGTGACAACAATTTATACCACAAGAACTCATGGAATATACAGTCACACAGGTCCATGGAGGATAAGCTTAACTGCTTCCTGACTGGAAAACAGACTTGAACAAACAAGGTAGATTACATACATACTGAAATGAAAAACAGTGATACAATAATATATCTCCTTGTAAACTTGGTCACCTTTTTAAGTAAAGTGTGAAGTTCTGAAATTTCAAAGAATTCCCTCCTGCAATATGTGAAACTGTTAATATGTTAATGACACTTTCAAAATGCAAACAAACACAAGTTAAATCAGTTCAATCAAACAACAATTATGCATATTACTTATGCATTACAATTCGGTTGCAAGTAATGGAAGAAATCTGAAAGTTCATGAAAGTTCACAAACATCAAAAAGCTTTGGCTGGGTAACTTTCTCATCATCTCATTCTAGCAAATGAATAGTCATTTCACTACGTTTTCCTCACACATTAAATATACGTTGAACATTCTATAAATATGGGACAAGTAGACATTACACAATGACTAAGAAACGAGTGACCAGCCATTACAACACAAGTAAACTAGGCCAGAGCACTTAGTATATATCAGTATCACAGTATCTTGACAACTAGTTGCATAAAAATGCAATAATTTATAGAACATATAGAATTGGAGCCATTTGACAAACAAACTCTGGTTCAAGACAGCTTTCTTGTCACATAGCTTAAACTAGCCATGTGACCTAGTTGGAAACCAATCGGTGTGCTTTGATCACAACATGTGACTAGTGGTCTGCTTGTTCATAGAAGAGAAGGTAGCCTTCAGATGACACAGCTTGATTGGACCTCGCTGGTGAGACCCTGAAAAGCAATTGACGAATTAGCATCTTCCAAACCAAGAGAGTTGGGGTTGATATCAAGATGAATCAGCTTTGATATCTTGGCATGTGAGTTGAAAGGGACTGTGCATCATCATCATGTACATTCTACTTCATGCCCGACATCATTTCCAATATGGATGTCACACTTCCGTTCAAGCCAGATTGAATCCTCAAAACAAAAATGTAATTTTCTGAATAAAATTGATATTTTATACTTATCCTGAGTCATGCTAATTGCTTATCTCCTCTTCCCTGGCAAAGGTAGTGGAACACCTGAAATCCCTTAAAGTTCCCTTCTAAAACAAGCGGCCGTAAAACACACTCACCCATGTGTAGCCTCCCTTTTCCCCACGCCTAGGTCATGTGATCGGCCATGCTTGTTACTCTCTCCTTGTACATTGCCCGACACGCGAATATAGGGATTCAGCGTGCCTGTGTGGGGCGGCTGGGAGGGATTTTGTCATGAGTCAGGATAAGTATGAAATATCAATTTATTCAGAAAATTACATATATTTCCTTATCCTGACTCATGCTAACTGCTTACAGAATCCTCTGGAAATGCCGGTGTGTCAGGCCATGCCGGATTCTGCTGGCTGTCAAAAATACGTCCAATAATTTTTCCTGCGCAGGTATTGACTGGCAAGTCTACCATAACGAGTATGCTCTCACGATGTCCCACATCGTAAACCAGTCAGGACGTGAAACATGACTCAGGAACCGCTGTCATAGACGCAGTAATAGGCGTCTTCGTCTGGTTATACCCTGAGGTGACGTGATCAGATCAAGTAGATATTGTCACTGACATAGTGATAATGGAGAGAGTAGAACTTGTTGAACTTTGACCCACCAATCCTCTGGGACAGCGATGTATTTCAATGTAGTGATGAATCAAATCCCGAGGAATTCAGATTCTCAAGTCATCCAAGCTGAGTTAGTAGCCTGATAGTGAAGTCCACCTGTAGACTGAGTTGACTTCTCTCATGATGAGCTTGTGTGCCGTGAAGATTCAACATTCTTTGTCTTCAAATCATCCACGCTGTTCATTACGAACGAGTTGACATTCCAAGGAAGTCTATTTATAGCTGGATGTCTGTCTGTCCGATCACAAACTATCATTCATTGCTGCCCAGCCTCCTGATAGGCAGCGTTGAGTCTACTGTTAGAAGATCTCTATGTCGCCTTAAAAATCAAATGACGCTGTAGACTGCTAATCTAGTGTGTAACAACATCTTTCCCTCGTTGAAAAAACTGTAAGTCGAATGTAGACGACTTTTTGACACTAGAATAATAAAATCATACTCTCTTGTCTCTTGGGGACCAATCAGATTGTAGATGTAACGTTATCGGCTTTCTTTGCAGGGCATTGTCTCTCAGGGACCAATCAGATTGTTGACGTGACGTCTCCTGCTTTGTTTGCAGGGCATTGTCTCTCTGGGACCAATCAGACTGTAGACATGACGTCACTTGCTTTGTTTGCAGGACGTTGTCTCTCAGGGACCAATCAGACTGTAGACGTGACGTCACCTGCTTTGTTTGCAGGGCATTGTCTCTCGGGGACCAATCAGAATGTAGACATGATGTCACCTGCTTTGTTTGCAGGGCGTTGTCTCTCAGGGACCAATCAGAATGTAGACATGATGTCACCTGCTTTGTTTGCAGGGTGTTGTCTCTCAGAGACCAATCAGAATGTAGACATGATGTCACCAGTGTAGCAGACAACTGATCATCGTGAAGCTTGGTTCAAACGGTGATACATTGCTAGCATTTATTCCTGTCCGTAACCATGCTGTTTGGCGAGCACATGTCTAGACAAGTAAAGCACGTGAAAAAAACTACCACCGCTTGAAGCTGATGTAGGCAAATTGTCTTCCAGGTAGATGTGTCGGAATTTCTCCATCAAAGATAATACTGTCATCTCTTGTGATCGGAGGTGTAGTTTGCAGTGGTATGTTGCAGTCATCTCGAAGAATCTTCGTGACGTATTCATCATTGAGAATCCCCCACTTCTCCAGTAGAGTTGAAGACATCCACCCATTTGAGATGGTTGTATGGGAACGGCTGAGGGTGGAAGACTCCAGTCGTTCCGAACCTGATCTTCAATAACACCCTCTTCTCCCACCCCTAGACGCACTGGTGGATGTCTGGGGGCGCTTGTTTCCTCCACAGGAGCGACGAAAAGACGCATATTGAATGTTTTATCACTTGCTCTTTGAACAATGGAGAGCTTGGACTTCCCATCGAAGAAAGTAGGTGCTCACCATGGAACTTGATACAAAGGTTTGGTAAAGTTCTCATCCCATGACACTGTAGATAGGAGACCTTGTCAACGAAGTAAATTCAATCCGCCATAGTAGACGCTAAGTGATTGGCCACAAATTGCTGATCCTTCTTCTGAGTTACCAATGTTGACAGGATCATTCTTTCCTCCTCATTATCGGGATTACTGAACTTTGCAATGAGAGCCAGTCCAAAGAAAGAACGCCTCGTAGTTGTGTCGAGCTGTGCAAGCCTCTTGTCATCTACATTGTAAGATTTATTGCGGGCTGGACTGATAACCTTATAAGCTTCATCCACGTCTGGTGCTCTGACGAATGGCTCCATATGATGTAGAGGGAAGCGACACATGTTGAACGACGGCTCATGATGTTGTTGGAACTTAGTTGCTGACTTAAATGCCGTAGATAACATCGTAGATATCAGAGGTATCAGCTGGAACGTAAGTGTGTTAATGTTGTCATCCTTCATCATATATGTATTAGCTTCACTAGCGTCCTTGGATGGTGAAGCTAAGTCAAGTCCATTTGTGATCCCTGATGTAACTTCAGAGTCCGAAATGGTCTTCCTCTGATGATGACGCTCTATAATGTCTATCTTCATCCCTCCATGAGAGTGAAACATTCATTCCCTGTTGACTATCCCTCCTATAAGAGTCAACAGCTAAGGGGGGTGATGATTGTCGACAGTGCCTTCAATGAACTGGGGAGAGTGATGAAGACCTTCTGTGTTGATGAGCGAACTCGCGAGTGCACTCACGCAAGTGGAAATCCTCACTGGCGCGAGTGCACTCACGCGAGTGTGATTTCTTCTCCAACAATTTCTGCGTTGAAGAATGATGACTCTGATGATTTCGAAAAAGATGATTTCGTCTTTGATGACCTAGACTTCTTCTGTTGAGATGTCCCTCCTTCTGAGGAAGATCTCTCCTGAGATACAGGGGATCCCAGACATAGCCCCAGAGAAACGCCAGACATTTCACTGGAATGAATCTCAGCAGACGTAGTTAACAAATTACCCGAATTTAAATCACTTGTTTTCAGACATGACTAATGCAAGCCAACGTTGCTTGTCCCTAACACATCTGTAAACAGACCATGTATAGAGAGTAAATTCTGCATCAGACAATTCTATGCAAAATTTATTTGGAGAACATATGGGTTTGCACGTCTGGCAAATTAAACGAGGATCAACCGCCGACAGCCGCAATCTACATAGCAGACACGATTTCATCAATTGAGACTAAGTCTCAATTGAAGAAATATACGCTTAACAAGACATAATTATGACAAATTTGATAACATATAATGCATGTAAAAATCCAAATACCGTATACAAGCAGAATTTAGTTTAAAGACCAAAATAAAGAAAGAACTTATTGCCATATCGGGACCCTCAGGTGCCTCCAGCCGCAAACGTCGGGCGATAAGGAGAGTGTGACAAGCATGGCCGGTCACATGACCTAGGCGCAGGAAACGGGAGGCTACATGTGGGTGAGTGTATTCTACGTCAGCTTGTTTTTAGAAGGGAACTTCTATTGATTCCAGGTGTTCCACTACCGTCTCCAGGGAAGAGGAGATAAGCAATTAGCATGACTCAGGATAAGGAAAAATTCTTAGCTCCAAGTCGACAATGCAAGCAATGTGCACAGTCATATTTCCCAGGAGAAGCAAACAGCACAGAAACCTGGTGTGTTTTCCCTATAGATGACATCATGCTGTTGATCACTGCATTGTCTGGTCCAGGCATGATTATTTACAGACCACAGCCAGACAGATGTAATAATGCTGAGTGTGGCATTACACAACAAATAAATGTTATAAAATACTAATTGCAAGTTTGATTAGATCAACATATATACAAGCCTAAATTACAATAAAATATATGCCTCCATTGTATGAAGTCGAAATCAGTCTCCTAAAGAGAACCTTACAGCCAACCTACTACCTCTGTCACACTGTCACATCTTCCTCAGTTTGGTCTTAGATAAACACAAGTCATGATATGCATAACTTGCACTTAGAAAATCTCTAAAGTGTGAAAACCTTGCTAAATGAACATACTTCTCCAACAACTGCCACACACTTTGCATGCAGTAGGATCACCTTGATCCATCATCAGTATACAGTGTCATGCCCATAGACTTAGTCTCTTTGTCTCCAACTCTTAGTCTCTGAATATATCATTTGGATTGTAACAAATAAACCCATTTAAATTGAAAAGGAGCCCCAGGGAGACCAGATATCCTGAACGTGAAAATCTAGAATTGCTTCATTTAGGGCTTTAGCATTGCAGAGAGGGCTAGGCAATATGGAAAATAATGTGGTTCAGGAACTACCATGCCCCTCACTGCTATATTTGGTATAGTATTTGCACATAGAACATATTACACCATCAGTACACCTGCACATCACCTGACTCACAAGAGACAACAATCATGAGCCAACAAATACCATAAACCACGACACTGTGTCTGACAACCCTCTCCATGATTCACAAGAGACTTGAATCATGAGCCAAGAATTACCATAAACCATGACACCCGTAAGTACTGCTGTGCAAGTCACTGGCTGTGCTATTCCTTGAGTCTTTACCTTGTGTCGTTGTAGAGGTGCCACTCCCCTGAGTATGGATGTCGACATATTGCCGTGTAGTGGCCGGAGTGCACTCCCCCAGAGTGGTTGCTGACGGCATACAAGTTGTAAACCATATTGGATGCCCCTGAAATATACACAACTTGCATACCATCTTGCATGTCTTGAATTGTGTTGCAATTTTGTGTTACTTGAACCATCTTGAAGTCATGAAATCATATTATGCGTTTGTACACAATCATGTTATTTTTGTGATAAAATTTATATTTTATACTTATCCTGACTCATGATTTATTATTTGAGCCATCTTGTACACTTGTGCCTGTTGTACAATATAAACAAGTTGACACAAACCAACAAACACTATCATTTAAATGCATGTAGAAGTGATATACAGAAGGGAGAGACTTATGGACATCAACTCGGCTATTTATTCTGAGGAACACAACATTTCTGTGTTTCATGACCCCTTTCTCATCAGGTGACTCCTGCCTGTCTTCAACATTCAATACCCTCCCTTACCTCTCTCGGCAGCATAGTCTTTCAGCTCCAGCCTGGTAGTGGGGTACTCCACACTGGTCGTCAGCTTCCTCCCAAACTTCTCCTGGCTGAAGCGTTTCAAGTCTGGGAGTAGTCAAGGAACAAATCACACTGTTTCTAGGCTTCTTTGACAACCACACACACAAACAATAGAGTGTTCGATAAATTCTGCGTGTAATGTGTTTAAAACATTATTGAAAAGTGAGCTGGGTTTCGTGCCGTTTTTAACAGTATTTCAGAAATATCACCTTATGCACCTATTGAGCATGTCCATGGTGTTGACAAAACCTATGTCATAACTTGGAGAATACAGATCCTGCTACAGCAATGGGACACAACTCTATCAGTCAATTGGCCTTGGAGCCTGAACAACATAATGCCATGACTTTCGCGTCGTTTATGAATAAGGATACGAAGAACAAGAATCTTTGGGAATTTGTGTATTGAGAAGCTCTTGGTGCAGGGTCGTCGTTCTTTACACTTAGCACACATCTGAAACATAGAGACGGGTTATATATCTCTGCAATACCCTCAATGTGGACATGGTAACCATCTCTTGAGCAAGTGACCATCGTTTAACCCTATGCTCAGCAATACTTTACCTATATAATCAAATCAGCACCAGTGTCATGCTGACTTTACACCACAACTTTGGATTTTTTTCCTTTATACGTCACTCAGAAATATCCATGATGAATGACAGTGGCCTGACAATAATCGGTTCTGGATCACATTTTAACAACTTTTAGTTTGTGTAGTGAGTTTAAACAATGACAGTGTGATGTCTTCATCTGCCATGACATAAACACTTCAATACAAGTGACTGCATGATGCTGCCAGTGTTGCAGATAATGTGCTATTATGGAGGTGTATGGATAACAACAGGTGTGCACTGACCGGTTCGTCCTGGAGGTCCTCTTCCTTCATGAAGAGACGAATACAGTCATCAAGGCTCACCTCACTTCGATTCTGTAAAAGGAATACAGTATTAAAGTAATAGAGTAAACAAGGTTCAAACTGCAAACCTTGAGAGGGAATCTTTACTGATTTGTGCAAAAAAGACAGCTGGGTGTGCTTCCCTAGGTCCTGTACTTCTGATAGAGAGGGACACAAATACTCCAAGATATATGTAGGGCCCTGCTTTACAAGACAGACACATAGCACCGAGTTGGGCAGCCCAAGACTTGATACAAGACTCTGAGCACTACAACCACGACTTGGCTTGGTGAGACAAGACCCTGTGCTAAAACAATTCAACATCCTACCTTAGGAATAGGCAGCGACAGATCCCAGAAGGGGTCAAACGTTACAGAGCGGTGCCCACACTGAGAGAACTTGAGCTCACTCTTTAACTGGCCAACAAAGATGTCTGAAATTGTAAACAAACAAATCTGAAGAAAGCCAGTTACATACGAAAAACATGCACTTTATCAAGGAAAATTCCTCCTAATTGTAACACTCGCCTCACATACGAAGACAGCATTTCTTCTTAGAGTGGCATTTAGAAGTGGAGGTGGCAAACAAGGGGGATAGTTCTGTGGATATGCACCTTCTATATAAGAATCTGTGTCACATTTTCACACAACCATCATCTAGCAGGTCACTGGATATTTGAACTTACCGACAATCTTACTGTTGTCATAGTTGAGGTAGGCTCGCCAATACTCGTGAGACTTCTCGCTGTCACTGAAAGTAGAACAACAACCTCAGGCATTCTGTCACAACACAGAAGCTCTCTGTGTCTACATGTAGTCCAGAACCTGTCGTCCTGGAAAACATCACAACTTCAGCATGTTGTTTGAGCAAAGTTCAAATATGCTTTGATAGAATGTTGTTTTTGTACAGTCTCAGAGTTTGTAACAAACCATAGTTCTGCTTCAAGGAAACAACTGATTAGTATGCAGTGTTTGAAGTTAATGTTGGTCTTTTGGTCCCAAGTGGACCAAAAACCAGCCGGACCCACAGCTTTTGTTTTTTGCAGGTCTTTATGGCCTTGTTTGCTTGGAAATACTTCAATTGTACCTATAACCACTTTTCATGCTTAGTACTTAGGGCTTGCCACTTTGCAGGGTTTAGGGCAAACACTATTAACATGTTTATGTTTTCAACAAGTTCAACCAGAATTATTGACCTCAAATTTCTACTAACATCACAACACAGCTGGAATATTATAGAGTGAGGCATTAAACAACCAACAACAAACAACAAACACAAGTAAAACAGGACAAGGATCACTGTAGTTTTGTTTGTCCTCAACACCACACAAACAGGCTGTAATAGCATAACATATTACCAGACACTGCTTCACTGAGGACAGAAAGTTCTTAGACACTGTGACACTGAGGAGAGAAGGTTCTTAGACACTGTGATACTGAGCACAACATGACCTTCAGTTTCACATGAGGCAAACATGGTGTCTGTACCTCTTTCTCTCCAGTTTGTTGTCCTCCAACACAATAGGCTTGGGTTTTGCTGTCACTTTGTTCACATCCTCATGTAGTCCCTCCAGGAGGTAACGCAAGAACTCTTGAGAATCTTGTTGTCTGGAAAATACAATACCCCCCACAAATACAGTCATAGTCATTACAGGAAGAAACATTTCACAAAAACTACAAACCTACGAGAGCAACAGCAGATTATCACCCGCTCTTAATCTTAGGTTAGTTTTCTCACTAAGTCAGTACAGATGCCAGTAAACATTCTAAAACTATAAATTTCCCAATTCATAACATCCAACTGAAGATAACACTTTGTAGAGACAAACAAGGAAATGTAATGTGGACAACCCTGGATTTGAACCAACAAACGTAAACTTTGGCTGAGCTGTAGGCACACAACTCCAACGGACAGAGGATGCAGGTTCCACTACACTAGATCAATATCATATGCTGCCGTATGGAAACAACTCAAACGGACAGAGGCCTGTGACAGCTGTGATTGGATGAAATAGTGTAAGATGTGTATGTGTTTTAAAAGCACATCCACCCTGTTATTAAAACTGACCACAAAGTTTAAGCGTTTAGTGCTGTCATTTTTATCACCATGGGTTATGCTTATGTGTGTACATATAGTTTGAAGTAGGTGACATTCGGTGCGGAGCTGGGGGTTGATGTGTTCCGCTTCCTGTGCTTGGCAAATGTGCCGGACAAGTTGGCCACAACTTGTGTTTTATTGTAGCTTAGAGGCCAGACTGTGCCCATGTGTACATGGAATGGCTGTTGATAGCCTGGACATTTTTAGAAAAATATATGGTTACTATAGAAGTCTATGGGAAAACATTTGGTGTTTTTATTTATTTTCAAATTATCTCCCTTCACCTAATTCCATGACTAGTTATTTTTTAACATCTCAAGCAAGTGCAGAGGATATGATACAAATCATGGGTTAACAATAATTACAAGTTCAGCCAATACTTCAAATATAAAGCTAATTCTCCTCAAACACTACCCACTAGGTTCAAGCAAGGCAGTGCTGTGCTGACCCACCCCTTAGCCAAATATAACCACATATTCACACACAGTATAGAGAGTCTTTGTATTGTCCAATGTATGCCATGCAGGTAGCGCAACATCATTTTCCAAAACATGAAACTTGAGTCATATTGTGGCCTGTGATCACAAATCTTTCACTCACTGGGCAGATATATCTGACAATAGTCAGACACCTGATGAAAGATAAAGGCATACTCACGCATAACCCATGAATCGAGGTGCAAACTTCTGTATCTGGGTCTTGAAGGCATTGGGACTGATGTATGTGTCCGACCGGTCCTTCCACATGGACTGCATAATGTTCACATACGCTGGAACAGTCACAGGACACGAGTCACTGAGTAGGTTGGGTTCTACACCACTTTCAGTAATACTCTAACAATATCACACATGGGATACCATAATTGGCTTCAAAAATTGAAAGCATGTGGGAATTGAGCAGCGCCCTTCATACTGGAGGTGGTAGTGTTGATGTCCATCAGATAGTCGTCCTTCAGACAGTACTCAAAGAGTGGTAGTGTGTTGCTCAGACAATCACTCACCTTTCATGATGGCACCCTTCATACTGGAGGTGGTAGTGTTGATGTCCATCAGATAGTCGTCCTTCAGACAGTACTCAAGGAGTGGCCGTGTGTTGCTCAGACACTGGATCACTGAGTTCATAAAGCACTGAAATAAAACAGACCTCAATGTAAACTGGTCAAATATCATACTGATCCTCAAAAGAACCACAAACCCACCTATCTAACTTCACATCGTAAACTTCTAAAAGCGTGAGTGCATGAGTGAATGTATGACAGCTCGCTCTCTCTGTATCACCATCTGTATACATAAATACGTAACATGTTGTCACTGAGTAAGTTTTTGTCTACATATGACGAATACACCGAGTCTGGACCAAACAATCCAGTGGTTGACCTCGTGAACAGCTATCTGATACTGAGCAGTGATCACATTTAAGTCATTCAAGTACACTGTATGTATATAACAGCGAGCCTGAACACCAGATCCCTCTAGTTGCCTCTTTAGAGTTTATACAGGTTGATACAATTTAATTGTCATTGGCATCTTTCAGAAGCTTTGACAACTGTGAGCTCTGGTCAAAGATCCATTTTTGATTTCTAACCGCTTCATCTATTTTGTGTCTGCATATACGATTGAAACAATCCTCTACATGTACATATTATATTTTCACAAAGAAAGAGTCGATCCATTTTCAGCATGGGCTTGTTGACAGGTGAAAGTAACAAAAAGATCATGGTTGTTCTTCACTAGTTTCTTCAAATGACAGCACGATATTTTTTCAGTTTAAATTAGAAACTGATGAAAATATGGGCAAACCGACACTGACATCATTACTCAAACAATTGCACCTAACATTTTACATTATGGTGCTTCTCAATATGCAAACAGTTGTGGTTAAGATATTTATGATTTTATGCTTAACTATCAAACAGATGACTAATAGTAAC
This sequence comes from Haliotis asinina, assembly GCF_037392515.1. Lineage (NCBI taxonomy): Eukaryota > Metazoa > Mollusca > Gastropoda > Lepetellida > Haliotidae > Haliotis > Haliotis asinina. The sequence goes on from NC_090280.1 coordinate 3,495,575, forward strand.
TTTCAGAATGGTGCAACACTCATAATAATATGGGTCCATTCCTGGTGAGTGAGTGAGTGAGTGAGTTTGAGTTACGCCGCACTCAGCAGTATGCCAGCTATACGGCAGCGGTTTGTAAATAATCAAACCTGGACCAGACAATCCAGTGATCAATATCATGAGTATCCATTTCCACAATTAGGATACGGTGACATGTGTCGCCAAGTCAGCAAGTCTGACCACCCGATCCCATATACTCCCACTTTATGCCAAGCATGGGTTGCTGAAGGTCATTTCTAAGTCAGATCTTTATGGGTCTCCATCCCAGGTATCATGTACTTTATCTACAAGAGATCTTCTTGAATTGTCTGCACTGGCCTTCTGACAACAGGATCGTATACTATGTTTAACCTTGTCATTACTGTTTTAATGTGCCAATGGCAATCTAGCACAGGAACTTTGAAAAAACATCACAAAAGCTCTCAAAATGAAAGGAAAATCAATTTGAGATTGCCTCCCAATAATCCTGTCTGCTCCACTGCCTGTACTTACACCTGAACATCGTGCAACACAATGTTTCATCACTCACGAAAATCAAACAAAACTCTGCACCAGTGAACCTCGTGGGACAAGATGGCTACATGCAACACCTGTGTCCTCCAACAGAAATCAATACCATTATAACTCCTGTACACTTCATGTTGGACCTATTACTCCAGTAAAAAGCAATCCAATCTCTCTGGTCTCTAATTACCAATATTCCACAGGCACCAGGACAAATACTCTCACCTTCTCGCAGAGCTCATCTGCTGGCTCCCTACAGTGAAGCTTGCAATTACACTTCCTGGTAAAAGCAAGTCTATCGTGCTATTTACAGAGGTCCTGTGATTCGTGTGAAGTGGGCAATGTTTGGAGTTGTTTAATGGGAAGGAAATCTAGGAGCGTAAGATCAAATCCCTTTACTTGTCTTCATTGTTTAATATATGAAAAATCTTTGTCAGAAATCAGAACAAGGTGTCCTTTATGCTCAAATTAAACATCACCACAAACTAAATAACACTTCACCAAAGATCATCTAAATTTGATGGACAATTCAAAACAAAGTTCCCCTTGCTAATTCAGTGATATCCAAGGGTTGTCCCATGTAGTTTCCTGTTTGAAAACATTATATACAATTTGAGATTTATACATACATCTCGAGAACAAACTCACTCTCATATGCCTGACACTCATCAGGAAAGTAGGCGTGGCCCAACGTCATGCACACAGGTAGCATGTTTCACACTCACTCAGTGTTGCAGATATTCAATCATGTGCTGTTACCCCCATGTACCAGACATTATTCAATCACCTGCTGTGACCCAGCATTGACAGACATTCAATCACCTGCTGTGTCCCAGCATTGACAGACATTCAATCACCTGCTGTGTCCCAGCATTGACAGACATTCAATCACCTGCTGTGTCCCAGCATTGACAGACATTCAATCACCTGCTGTGACCCAGCATTGATAGACATTCAATCATCTGCTGTTACTCATCATTACAGTGAGTCAATCATGTGTTGCTACCTTTTAAGTTAACAGACATTCTACCATCTGCTGAGAACCCCCATAACGGGATGCAATCCCTTTCACAACATTACACAAAAACCATAAATGAGAACTCCATAATTTGGGATCACAAACTCTGAAATCGATTTCCATAGCTATATCCAAGGAAATATCAGACAGCATATCTAATTTAATCATGCAGACACATACTCAGACAAATTAAATCGCTAAAAACTGGGTGTCAAATTGAGTTGTTGAAACCACTAAAGCAATACACCATTTGTTACCCTTAGAGCTATGACTTACCGTATTGCCAAGATTACGAAGACCAACTTTCCCACCATTAGCATTTTTAGACAAGGCTCCCTGAAAAGTAGGAACATACATATTTCATCAAAACATCAGAATTTCTAGTAAACAGGACTTTTCAATCATGAATAACCTGCATAAATGTACCTAATAATATTCACTGAGTTCATCAAGTCTGGCATTGTTGATCATACGGCTGGCCTCCTTGGTGCATCACGTGATATAGCTGACATAAAACATCCAATCCAATCAAGCAACTCCAACTTCATCAATAAACATCAATTTTCAAACATGGATCCTGCATGAACATACATGTAGATGTTAGACATACAATGTCATGCTTTTTGAGAATATTTGGTTTATTATGTATATAGTGGGTGGGGCATATGTACCGACTTACCTTCCTACGGATACAACAGACGTATTATCCCCTACGACTTGCCTGATATCAATGATCGAAACTTGGAGGAAAGTAGCTTCCAAACACATAAATAACACTTGCCTATATGGCATGTTATCAAACCTATGTACATCAAAAACACACACATAAACCTTTTTGCTAAAGTGAGAATAATAAAATATTGGATACCTTTGTCAAACATGCCATCTGATCGATGCCCTAGACATGATGTGTTATGATATAATGTTAATGTACGATAACAACAGTAAGACTAACTGGGTGACTAACATTCAAGAATTGCTAAATACAATAGGTTTGGGGCATGGATGGCAAAGTCAACATATTGAATGGAATGCAGCACTGTCATTGTCAAGTAAATGTTTCTGTTAATTTATAGTGTTATAGAATGTTTAAATCCATAGAGAAAATTATCTGTTTCCCCTAAATATCAAGAAATATCAAGAGGCATTCGCCCGGTTTAGATGTTCTTCAGATTACTTGGCAGTAGAAACAGGGAGATATGATAAAATCTAGAGGGAAAATAGAATTTGTACATTTTGTGATCTTAATTGTGTAGAAGATGAATATCACTTCCTTTTAATTTGTCCATTCTGTTGGGAGTTAAGAAAACAAATGTCCCAACATATTAGTATCAATATCCTGATAAGGTGACACTTTCTTGCTAATGACGATGTCCTTATCCATAAGTTGTCAACCTTTATCCTTTCTATGACATTGTGCACTATGTCGCCTTCAGTATGAATAATGATTGATACATCAAAAACTGTTGCACAGTGTTGTCAGTGTTTGCCAAACTGGCCTCAGTTACAACTCACAATGTAGGATATTCCTGAAGAGCATTCTAAGGAACATAACTCTCAGGTGTTCACTTGAAATGAAGTTCTATCGGTAAAGTGCTTGAGAGTCGATTAATGCAACACACTGCATTAATCCATTCCAACTTTTTAATTTCATATTGTAATCTGAATACATAATTTTAGGGTTCTAGTGCCTTGAGGGTTATAATCAGTGAGATCATGAAGCTGGGTGTAGTTCACCACACAGATGACCTCACATGACGTGACTGACATAAAATGCCCCATCCCATTATACAGGTCAAACCAGACCACCATAATCTGAAGGACTCACTGTCCAACAGAACAAACAGGCTAACCAGCAAGCCTGTGAGGTAAGAATTCCATCTGTGGGATTATTCTACATGTTGCTACACAAGAACAAGGCCAAGAGTAAATGAAAGTAAAGAGTAAGTAGCAACAACTTGCTACCTGTAATAATAAATGAAACCGCTTAAGTTCATCAGTTAGACATTATTTTCAAAGTACAGATCTCCAGTTGTGCACTTTCACTTGCAAACTTAACAATAGTGGTAATGGTATTGTAATTTTCAAAGAAATATTGCACATCGGAGCTTTTGTTGGTCACAAACATAATGTAAAACTCACATAATTGCTACAGAAAACTAGTAAAAATATACATGATATAACATTACTGCTTCCTATGTTTCATAACGGACATTCACCATAACATGAAGTTGTGCGGTGTAGTTATGTATGCATCTTCATTTTAAACGGTAAATCTGTACCAAGCAAAGTTCTATTTATTCATGAGTAAAATGTTCAATTATTTTATTTTACAATCAAAGTTCATGAATAAAAATTTTAGTTTGGTACATTTTGGTGGTGTTACAGACAATGACAGTTGCAATCAAAATGATCAGACTATTTCTTACTCAGTCACTAAAAAATAAAAATCTAATTCAATCTAACTTATGATGGATATCCAACATTCATGTATCTGAAAGTGGATGAATGGCAGGTTAAGGTAAAGGATTTTGCTACCTATTTTTAATTCAAGTAGCAAGTACTTGCAAATTGCCAAAAAAGTTAATTTCAAACACAGCAACTGTATACCCTATCCTTTAAAGATCACATATACCCTAGAGGGGTACAAATACTTAAATCATTCACTGACATTGTTATCAATGAAACACTATCATAAAAAACTATACACCTCAACATTTAATTACCTTCAATCAACCCACCATCTTGTCAACAGTGCACAAATCTCTCCCGCGAACGAAATTTCAACCAATGAGAGGGGCACACCTCCATGACGTAATATGAGGTCTACCTATGTGGTTGCTGTAGTATTCATGTACATTTCCAGGGTAGATTATCTTGTTTATAGGTTTGTCTAAAACTGCAATAGTGACAACTGTTTTGAAAAATGAAAGCTTTATGCTTACAATCTACAGCCATTTAATTTTTTCACCTGCTTTGCATATTTTCCAAGATATTTTCCAACTTGTTTTCAGAGACGATTCTATTAAAATCGCTTGATATCATAATGGTTATAAATCGTTCTGTTACAGGCAGTATCATGCAAAATCTGTTTGGTCATGATTCAAAAACATATTTAATTAAGAGTAGTAAGCAGTTTTGATCTTTTAACTTGATGAAAACAAACCGTAATCTAATCGATTCTCAAACTGACTTTAGATTGTGATGACATGGTTTCAAAAACTGGCTGCACCCTGTCATGAACATCCACCAGTCTGAGAATATATGCTATTTAGCACTGCTTTCACCAAGTTACAAAATCTAAACTACTCTCTACTAGTAGTAAAATATGTATTTGGTTGATAGACAACAGACTTTGCATGACATTGCTCACATAGTTACAACATAACAATTTCACTCTTGGAAGCGAGGTGGATGTTTACTACTTTCAAAATTATTGTTACTTCAAACAAAACCTTGATCGCTTCCGAGGATGAAATCCTTATGTTCCAGTTGGTGGCATGCAAAATCCTTTTGGTAATCAATCATGTACTAGTAACAAATTTCAATTTTTTTAACTTGATGAAGACAAATCTAAACAGCACCCTCTATCTTGAAAGCGAGGTAGGTGTCCAACCACCGAATTGAATACATACAGGCTTCCACAACGCTTGCTTCGCACTCACAAACATATTTAGCACAAACTGAAGGGTCCTGTGGAAATCTGTGCATGGTGACACCATCACCTGATATCTGGGAGCATCTGATGGCAAGCTAACAATCTGACATTTCTTTGTTGACTTAAAGATATCAGCAAATTGGCAATCTTATTACACATTTTAAACAAACTAACTGGAAAGCCTTCCTAACATGACATCACTGCAATTCGCTGCAGTGCTCTGATGACATCCACAACATGTCTGTGGTTTTGTTGGCGGACAAGAGTGAAGGAGGCAACTTTTGGGCAACTTTTAATTGCTCGGTATTAATTAACAACACTTTTTGCAATAAAAAAAATTGGTGTTCCTTACGACTAACCACAAGTCTTTCATATGTAATGGTTAAGAGAGTATGAAAATGCGAGTTCATTCATTCCTTAAGTCTGGCACTACACAGACACTGTAGTAGGTTGTACAAGCTGAATACAGATACCTCACTGGGAATAGTTTTACTGATTCCCTGGCAAACATCATTTACATGTATGGTCTTGGATGCACTAAACTTGTCTGAAAATGTATCTTTAGACACACAAAAGGAGGAATGGCTGCATTTTCAATATGCAACCATGGCACCATACTAAGCAATCTATCCTGTGACATGACAGATTCTGATCCTGGTAACCATGTCTATCTCAGGACCTATGTATTCAAATTACAGTTTCTATGAAATAAAAAAAAGAAATGTCTTCAGTTACTTACTGACAGAGAGTTATTTGAACTTTGCCTTGAGACAGATTTGGTGGCGGAAGGACTTTCACGAGCATCAGTGCTGTATCTTCTTGTTGGAGTTGATGCACGTTCCCGTACAGGGCTTGTATCACGTGACACATTCCGCGACAAAGTCCGTTGCACATATCCAGACGAATTCAAATTCTCCCGATCAACAGAAAGTGAAGCCCGGCTTGCTCTTGATGATGTCCGACTCGCCCCAGCAATGACATCTTCATCACGGTAATAGCTGCTACGTCTGGGAGTTGTAGCATAAGTGCTAGACGTATAGTCCCTTTCATTACGAGCATTATATTTACTTGTCTCACCAATATGCAAGTTTTCTATATCATTCAGATTGGCCAAGCTGGCAGACCTCCTTCCAGACAATCGACTCGATGTCCCAAACTCCTGGTTGGAATACCCTGTCCTCCGGTTTGACAGCGTACCGTACAAGTGGTCACTATCTCGAATAGTGCTGGGTGAATAATCAGCTTTGAGTGGACCATTTCGTGTGCTGGAAGGGGTTCGAGTCCGTACACTAAATTCCGACAATTTCCTTCCGGAGGTATCAAGTGGGCCTGGTCCAGCTGGAAGACGTCTCCTGTAGTTTGACGAGGATGAGGAGTCAAGGTTGAATGATGGTGTGCCATATTTGCGGGTGGTGCTTGGCGTCCTGGTGTAGGTGGAGGAGGAGGAGGAGGAGGTGGGACGGTAGGAAGAGGCATACGTGGAGACATATCCCTTGTTGGACACGCTCGGCATCCTGTCAACCAGAACGGAGGAACGCATTGGATACGTCAACAAGAGCAGCCTGTGCAAGCGACTGGGTGGAGGCTTGGACAGGCACAGGTGCTACATCCTTTCAAGATTCTCGTACCAGTTCATCTGGAAAGGCAAAAAATATCTTTAAGACATCTTTAAAATAGGTTGAGTATTTTCTTAAACCAAAGCTATGTACACTAATACAATGACATTTACTATGATCCATTGACTATTGGCATGAAAATCTTTGTTAGAGTTCAGTAAACACATCACAAACATTGTCAAAAAGGGGGCAGTGTCCTGAATGTTAGCATACCTCAGAACAATGAGCGAGGGGATGCTTATTAATACCACAGCAACTTAAATCTGTGGTATGTGAAATAGCGAATTTCAAACTTAAGAGGTATAAAATAATTGTCAGCAATAGTTACTTGGTAATTCTAAGACCCAAATGCTCACTGCTGGTTTATGGTACAACAACACCCATAAGAAAACATATGTTGCCGTGTAAACATTTTGCAACTATAGGAGAGGGTAGATGTATCTTGTGGTCAATCTATACGCCAGCCAAGGGGAGCCTGTAGGAGCATGCTGAAGCTGGGTGTGGGCCATGGCCTTTCTAGATAACACTGAAATCTATGATCCACAAACTGTCAAACAATTTAGCAAAAATCATCTACAATAGCTGTTCAACTGAAGACAGAAAAGATCATGTAAGTGTTGTCAAAGTGCTAGTTATAGTAGAGTAGGCCTTTCAGTATGTTCACTGTGAGTGACAGTGTGACCTTGACAATGGCAGGCTCGATTTCAGTCCCATGCTGTCATTTGACATACTTCAATAGTGCTGCAAGATGTTAACTCCTTGACCTTCAACAGGGATGGCAACCTTTCTTCACCATGTTCAGTAACATGCAAACATAAAACATAGGCTACAACCTGGTTTTAATGAGTCCCAAACTCATGAACACCACAAGCAAGAAAACGATGCCCAGATAAGAAAAACATCTCACTGTAGCTGGCAAATAAACCTTCACAACCATAACGATGACCTTGACCTCATAACCGCCATGAATAAAATTACAGGAAAATATTAACCCAGATTAAAATTGTCCTAAAACAATGTAATGTTGAAAAGAAAATGCACCTGCCAAACGGAAAGGTTGATCAGTTGTGCTAAAGTGTATTTTCAAGGTACTCAACGAATATCAAAGGAATGCAACACTTCTGAAACCAGGTTGTCAAGAACACCCAACAAGTCTTCTAGGTAATGCCTGGCTCAAGCCAAGCTGGGCAAAATCACATGTAGTTACTCTGAGGCTGTCGCCCTAATTATACTGTCCAGTCTGACGATGACCTGATGGTGTTAATGCCCAGCATAAGGAGCCGATCAGCATATGTACAGCTAAACTTCTGCAGATACATGAAATTTAGAATTAATAGTGTATCATGTACAGGATCATATACGTGTACAATAAAATTCAATAATCATGTAACAGCACAGTATATAATTACCCATTGTAGTCTTGTAGAATGATGACTACTACTGCAAGTATTTACTTACTGACTGATGCCCACATGTCAAGTATCCTGCACTGAATAACATACAGATGTAACCAGACATGCAACGTAGTTCTGAGGTTACGCTACATGTCACTCACCTGGGGCAGCACATGAACAACTTAATTACATATCACCTGAAACAGCTTGGAAGTAGAACCAGTTTTATATAAAATCCACTTTTGTAATCCGACTGACGAGATCCATGAGGGTAGAAACATACTTAATATAGGAAGAACTCTGTGATATGGCTCCTGCATTAAATGCATCCAATACAACCTGTGTACGTCTATAATATCTGACAGACTACTGGAGCCTCGGGACTCCTTCCTTCTATGTTTGTCAAGATTTCTTCTCTTATTTACCTACTTGGTCTGCAAAATCATTCTGCATTACTGACAAGACATAAGCCAAAGCCAAAACAATCACCCAAAGTAGACAATATACCTACATTGAAACATTATTTCATATGACTGTTTAGCAAACAAAACTCACCTTTGACAAGAAATAATTATCAAGACCATAAACTTGGTTAACAAAATTATTAACTGGCACAAGCTGCTAACATGCTGTCTGTTACCAAGTCATGAGGAAATTAGTAAACAATCTCACATTAAGGTGTGGCCTTGTTTCATCTGCCTGGTCACATGACATATCTGGCAAATCAGGACGTACAGCACATTTCATTTCATCTCCCACCCACCCCCTAGGTTTTGCATTCTTTCAAGTCAAAAATAAGTGTTTGGGATACAAATATATTAGACATGAACATTTCCAGGGCATTTAAGGACATACCATGTTCAATCCTCATTCAAACGTAAAAGCATTTTGTTCGTGTTGTCTATCTGATCAGGGGAAGTGAGCTGGCCCAACTGCAAAACTATCACATGGTACAGGTACACATGGTACAAGTACACATGGTACAAGTACATTCAACTATCCATGCAACTGGTGAAGCCCATTTCTGCTGTCTTTTCAGTATCTAGATATAGCTGAAAACCATATACATTATATGATTAAAAACTGAATTATTCCAGATCTTAGGCGAAAGAGCAGGTGAGTTCAGCTTCCAAGTCATATCATTAGTATTTGGGGCAATATTATGACTTAAACATCTATTACATAATATCCTGTTAAAAAATTATCGCAACCTTGGTAAAACAAGGACACAAGAAAAATTTGCCTTCAAACCAGCACCAAAGATACATCACCATATTTGATACCATTCATAGTAACCCAGTAAGATTTACACCACCTTTCTTGTTCTAGGCCACTGTTTTAAGCTAAGCCAAGATTACATACCAAAAAGAACTAGTTAAGCATGTACGAGGAAAACTATCAAGAGTTTAACCATATCAATACAATTCTTGTTTATCAGCTAACAGTTATCACTGTTATATCAAAATTGAATAAAATTTGAAAAGTATACCCTCTTCACTGGTCACTTTACACAAAACAACATAACAGTGGGACTAACTGTGGATTTGCTAGGCTAACAGTAACATACTATTTCCAGCATTATCAAGATAATGGCAATGTTTTTACACCAGGAAACAAATGATAAAAACTCATTATTTGCATGAAAAATATGAACACTCTTCCTCATTCCAAGTGGGCAGTTCTCATTTCCAGCTGGGTGGTACAATAGACAAGTGGTCTGAGCATTCACTCATCCCAGTGATAACCCTTGCTCTCTTCCTGACAAGACTACATGCGAATCCTATTTATTAAAATGTTCCCTGCAATATGTTACTGTAATATTCCTAAAAGAGTTGTAAAACCATGATCATTGACTCCTTTACCTGTTATTTTTACTAAAAATAAAATATTAAACTTAGGCACATGTACAGATCATCACATAAAATGTCAAAAATTACACGCTGTATGATCTTATTAGATAATTAATAATTCATTTGGATGGACTTTTTGGAACATGATATTCCATACACCAAACATGCATTCATTTCTTTACATGGAACATGCTACCTGTAAACACATGCCTTATCATATTACAATGTCAGTAGACAATGTTTGCAATACTTTAATTTAATAGCTGGCCATCAGGGCCTGCTTCCATCTGCAGGGTTTAAATCTACAAGCCCTGAATAAATTCTGCAACAGGTCCATTTTATTAAAGTCAATCCAATAAATACCTAAATAGACTACCTTGTGCACATTTTCACACTGTTCCTACAAAATTAAGTTAAGACTATGGCACACAGAGGAGTTTGTATTTGTTAGCCTGGTGTTGACATTCCTAAGCCAAAGTGTAAGTCATCATAACATGATGGATCGTGGCTGATTCCCGAACGTTAATAAAGAAACAACGGGAAACAGGCAACATTCCACATGAAATTGACCAATAATTTACTGAAAGCCATAAAGGCCTAAACATATTTGAAACTGCCGGCCCGATATGATAAAAACCAGCGCCGGGTCTCCAGGGTGGCGGTTATTTCAAACACTGTAAGTAGGAACATTTCAACTGGTTGTTGGGACCTTTATGTTTGAAATCTGACTGAAATCCAGTATCTCTCAATGCCATCTTTAGTGAATATCTTAACACTCAACAGTCAAACATCCGGTCACACTGTCACACTGTCGACTACTGGTTTGACATCCTTTTGAAAGGAAATCCCAGCAAGTGTATTTTAAGAGTATTCCTGAGGAACAGTTTACAATAGTTATTGTTATCATCTTTTATTTTCAGTGAATTTGCTCTAAATTTTGTACCAATTGACAGTTTGAGTCAGTGCCTTTATATCAGGGATGTTTAGACATCAGTGATGCGAACTAACGAAGGCCTGTATTTGACATTGGCACTGTCAGTTATAACAATCCATCTGCGAAGTTGAAATGTTTACAAATTTAACTACAAACTAAGACATAAAACAGAGGGTGTAGAACAGCAAATGTCGAGATTCAAATTTCTATGAAGTGAAACAAGGTTGTGAGGTGCACGAAACCACCTGCATTCCATGTTTGATTCGGTGCCAAATGTCAGAATTCGCTACCAGTACCACTTGGCACTTCTCAGCACTCGACAAGTTTGACGTTTCTTCTAATGTATCAACAACTACAACCTAGAAACGAACCACGGGACCAATATCTTTTCATCTTAAACGCAATACAAACACAAAACCGTGACTAAGGTTACATTTAAAAGCAGACATGATCCTTACTTACTAACAATTTTGGGTCGAATTCCATTTACCGAGTCCTTCTCTGTCAGTAATCTAACACCATCCCTGAGTACACTGCTTCACTACAACTTATGATTTATGGGAATAATCTAGACGGAGAGTTTAAGTCACATAACCATAAAACACATTTTGGGTCTAATTATCATCAAATGTATTATTTTGTACATATGTGGTTATCTTTGTTGAATTTCTTTCGACATTATACCTCAAAAGACAGACATAATTAATAATTGACCTGTTGGACGTCAATAGTGGTTACACAGATAGCATCTTAAGCGGCCATTTTGAATTTCTCCGCAGAATATTTTCCAAAGTAGCTATGGCAACGAGTTGCCATATAGGTTGCAAATAAAAATATAAAGACCTTCTATTCGAGTAGCTATAAATGACATTTCATTTAATTAGGCGAAAATGTACTTTTAGAAGTTGCGATTGATATATATATAGATTTATGCTTCTATACAAATTTCAACCAATCCACTCAATCGCTTAATTAACTGCAGTGTGAGACGCGACTAAAATGTTTTATTCTACAATTAATTGCAGTCTATGCACAGTTATAACAAAACGAACGTAAAATACTTGTATTGGAGCGTATATAAACATAAGCTCATGGCGGTTATGGTAAATGCCAAGAATTAACCGATTCTACAAGTATGACTCTTATGTTTGGATGTTATATAAATACGTACAGAGAGAGAGAGGAGAAGGGGGGGGAGAGTGAACAGAGTAAGAAAGAGAGAGAGATTTCCATATTTGTACCGAATTTAAAATTATATTGTTGGATTGGGAGGGGGGGCACCTGTCAACAAGCCCATGCTGAAAATGGATCGACCCTTTCTTTGTGAAAATATAATGTACATGTAAATCGTCAGAGGTTTGTTTCATTCATATGTCCGGACACAAAATAGACGAAGCGGTTAGGAATCAAAAATGGATCTATGGATCTTTGACCAGAGCTCACAATTGTCAAAGCTTCTGAAAGATGCCCATGACAATTAAACTGTATCAACCTGTATAAACTCTAAAGAGGCAACTGAAGGGATCTGGTGTTCAGACTCGCTGTTATATACATACAGTGTACTTGAATGACTTAAATGTGATCGCTGCTCAGTATTAGATAGCTGTTCACGAGGTCAACCACTGGATTGTTCGGTCCAGACTCAATGTATTCGTCATATATAGACGAAAACTTGCTGAGTGACAACATGTTGCGTATTTAATAACGAGGACTGGTGTATACAGATGCTGATAAAGTTCAACGGCGACCTGGGCCAGAAGTAGGGTCGATTTGCGCCCAATACACTGCCAACGACTGGACTGCCAACGATTTGAATTCATTTGCTGGACTGCCACTCAAGGAAGAAACAAAGCTAGATACATTGACAACAAAACTGTTGCTGGCTCCCACGGAACACCATACAATGTACAAGTCACTAGGCAACGTTCTTCTGGATAGGGAACTCTGTCAGCATATCTAAAAGATATTATGTCAATCAGCCAGTCCGCCGGTTTGTTACACATCTCAAGGAGAATATAACACCCAAGCTCCCACACACAGGTGACAAGCCCAGCCGCAACAGGGTTAACTCTCCCCCATAGTCTGGGACCATTGCACGTGTGCCAAACAGACCAAATGAAAACTGCCGGTCAAAACTACTCTCTCTCTCTCTCTCTCTCTCTCTCTCTCTCTCTCTCTCTCTCTCTCTCTCTCTCTCTCTCTCTCTCTCTCTCTCTCTCTCTCTCTCTCTCTCTCTCTCTCTCTCTCTCTCTCTCTCTCTCTCTCTCTCTCAACAGCTGATTACATTCGCTGAGTGTTGTCACAACTGAAAACCTATATGTAGAAGATAAGTTAACTATTTTGTCAAATAATTGTTATTACTGTCAGTACTGGGACAGTAGATTTGTAGTAAAGGGGCACTAATGCGGAGCGAATAACGTTTCCCGCCAACGGTCTAATTACGAAACCAAGCAGCAAATTTGTCTGCACCTGCTCCCTCGACAGTGACGGACAAAGGAACTGGGCTCCTGTCCACATTAGCAGAATTTCTTCACCCTAAAAAGTGAGGAGGCCGTTATTTAAAAATGTCCATGGTATTCCTTATCTGATTGTAACAAATTACCCCCTCAGTGTAGTTTTTTCCTGATGCCTGGATGGTATAGTGACTGATCCAATTTGATCCTATTTCTGTGTTTTTTACCTCGATATTTAATCATGTCATGTGAAAATATGATGTGTACATACACGTAGCAAGCCATTTGCTTCATAGAAGTCCGAAAGATTGCAAAGCTTTATATTTAGATAGTTTTGAGGGTTGGCCCAGCTGTCATAAGAAACATCATACGTAAAATGTGGTAGCTACGGCCCTGGTTTATTATCTACGATAATAAAAAACACACAGTTGATGTATCTGAATTTGTAAACTAATAACAACTCTGCCATTGGTAGAGAAATCTGAACATTTTCTTACGTAAAAAACCTGATTATACCCATATACCCAGCACACAGCAAAAACCTATATGCATTTCTTATGTAACAACGAAGTTCCGTTGGTATCCTCAAAATAATTGTGGCCCATAAGTGTTTTCAGGCTGCATGCGACACAGAGATTACATCTTCCTTGCTGTAACTCGCGTTTGACGGTATAAACCTACACGTGTTATTTGTCATCATTCACTTGATTGTCAGTTAATGAATTTATAACGGGTATAAATAGTGGTAACACCACTAAAATTATACGAGATAGGTTCCCATTAGGCATTTCTCCTGTCTGGAGTAAATACTCAACATTATTAATCAAGGTCTGCAGTGGCAAATGTATTGTATGTTATGTAATATGTGCATGTAAGTGATGCAAGAGGGTTTATCAGCTGAGTTACAAAAACAAACATCCACCGATCAAAGGATTAACCGATAACACACTGATTACTTCCACAGCGGATTTGTCAAAAAGGCAGTGTTTATGAGTGTAGATTTACGTAACTTATACTGAATACACCCTGTCGTAAAGTACGAATGTAAAAACAACATCCTTCCTACAAAGAATTAACCGCCACTGCCTTGATTGATTGATTGATTGATTGTTGCTCATTATTGGCTAACTAATGGCGGTCATCATACAGTTAGTTGTCAGGTGTGCTGTCCTGGGTGACCAGTGAGATTATGTATACACCAGTGTGAAAATGTCTCAAATTATGTCAGCTTTTCGCATGTTAGACTGTTGAAAGACACAAGATATAGAGCAGGATTATTTAGCAGCTCCAGGTGAATGGAATATCGTTCTTTTATGTGGATATTGATGGATACATTCCTGAACGAGGCAATAGACTGATATTGTTGCTATAACTTTCGTCTGTCTTAATTAAAGGGGCACTGATGCGGAGCGAATAATGCTTCTCGCCAACGGTCTAATTACGAAAGCAGACCGCAAATTGGTCAGCGCCCACTCCTTCGACCGTGACGGACAAAGGAACTGGGCTCCTGTCCATATTAGCAAAATTTCTTCACTTAAACAGTCAGGAGGCCGGATACCCATCACATGCCATTTGTTTAAAAATATCCATGGTATTCCTTGTCTGATCGTAACCATATATCCCAGCAGTGTAGTTCTTTTCGGATGCTTGGATGGTATACTTACTGATCCAATTTGATCCTATTTCTGTGTTTTTAACCTTGATATTTAATCATGTTACATGAAAATATGATGTCTACAAGCACGTAGCAAGCCATTTGTTTCAGTACGGAAGATTGCAAAGCTTTATATTTAGGTAGTTTTGAGTGTTGGTTGAGCTGTGATAGCAAATAGCATACGTAAATTTTGGTAGCTATGATAGCTACAATGGTTTATTATTTATGATAATAAAACACACAGTTGATTTATTTGAATTCGTAAACAAAAAAACGATGACCTTGGCTTTGGTAGAGAAATCTGAAAATTGTCTTACGTAAAAAACACCTTATTTCACTTATTTACCAAAGTACACAGCAAATGCCTGTGTGTATTCCTTATGTAACGAAATTCCGTCGGTATCCTCAAAACAGTTTCGGCCCATAAGTGTTTTCAGGCTGCATGCGACACAGATATTACATCTTCCTTGCTGTAACTCGCGTTTGATGGTGTAAACCTACACGTGTTATTTGTCATCATTCTCTTGATGGTCAATTCATGAATTTATAACAGGTATAATTAGTAGCAACACCACTCGGTTACTCAACAAAGGTTCCCATTAGGCATTTCTCCTGTCTGGAGTAAATACTCAACATTATAAATTAAGGTCTGTAATTGCAAATGTATTGTATGTTATGTAATATGTGCATGTAAGTGATGCAAGAGGGTTTATCAGCTGAGTTACAAAAACAAACATCGATCAAAGGATTAACCGATAACACACTGATTGATTAATTACTTTTATCTTCTAGCGGATTTGTCAAAAGGCAGTGTGTGTAGATGACTATACCCTGTCGTAAAGTGTGAGTGCAAAAACAACATCCTCCCTTCAAAGAATTAACCATCCTTGCGTTGATTGATTGATTGCTCAATATTGGTCAATTAAATTACTTAGAATAGTGGACATCATACAATTAGTTGCCAGGTGTGCTATCTTGGGAGACCAATGAGAGGTTTATCTAGTTTTCACCAACGAAAGACGTGAAACGATGTGTTACTTTTTCGCAAATGAGACAGTTGTAAGACACGCGACACAGAGCAGGATTATTTACCAGCTGCAGATGAATGGACTACGATTTCTTTTACGTGGATATTGATGGATACATTCCTGAACAAGGTAGTAGCCTGACACTGTTGCTATAAAATTAGTCTGTTTTACATTCATTATTTGCATTTTGTTTTAATTTATTTGTTGTAGCATTCAGCAGAATCTGTATGACAGAAAACACACACTAGATCGCGTATGTGTGTGAAATAGGATCCACATTGGCAATCTATACAATGTATAAATGTGGCTGTTATGTTAGAAATTTACTATGAGTATAAGCAAATCGTGTGTTCTTTTATTAATTTTCAGAATCATACAAATATGACAATAAACTAATTAGGGTTATGAGACAAAATATAGAGACGTACATTGGCTTCGTTATTTTTCCGTCCTAATAGTTTTTTACCATTTCTACCACTGGCAGATGATTAACCTTCAAAGTGTTTCATTTGTTTTCATAATACATTTGTAATGAAGTACAAATGACTTCACCTCAGTTGATCTGTCTATAATTAAACTATCAATTGCGCTTACGGACTGCGCAGCAGAGGTCACGAACCAGTCACGAATTCTGGGATATCATCCGGGTACTCACGGGAAAAAAACAATAACCAAAGTTTACACCAGTCCACGGAAATTGCTCCGCATCAGTGCCCCTTTAGATTGAATATTTGCGTTTTGTTTTAATTTATTTCTTGTAGCATTCAGCAGAACCTGTATTACAGAAAACATGCACTAGGTCGCGAATAGGGTGTGTGTGAAATATGATTCACGTTGGCAATCACTTTGGCAGATATGAAAATCATGTTAGAAATTCACTGTAAGTATAAGCAGACCGTGTGAGGCTTTTTTTAAAAATTAACTTGCAAACAAATGTGACAAGGAACTAATTAGGTTTATAAGACAATATATTTGTACCACTGGCAGATGAGTAAACTTGAAGATGTTTGATTTGTTTTCATAATAACGAAATAAAATGACTTTGTTGATCAGTCTACACATAAACTATCAATTGCGCACATGGGAGGCGCAGCAGAATCACGAACCAGTCACGAAATCTGGGATATCATCCGGGTACTCGCGGGAGAAAAACAATAACATTCGAAACCACCACGGAAACTTCTCCGCATCAGGGTATCTTTTTCATTAAAAGTTTCAGGTCGGTATGTTATAGGTCACTGGCTTCCATTCTCGATTCACCGCGAAGATAGACTAAATTAAGTCAATAAAAACTTCTTTCACACATTCGTTTAATTTTTAGAAGGAAAACATACCTTTATTTGTAAGGTATTTGTTGTTGATTATCCCTGTATGTATACAACGAGATTGTCTCCCGTAGTTTCTCAAGTACTGATTTTGCCGCAGCTAATGACTTAGTCCCTGGACCACATAATTTCGCCTGCTGCAAAGTCATCCCAGTAATGCAAAAGACCTAAATGAAGCAATTCTAGATTTCCTCTTCCTAAGAGCTCCTTTCAATATACATGGGTTTGCATGCTACTATCAAACTTATGCATATTCAGAGACTAAGCGCTAGTAATGAGTGCTCGACAGCAACAAAGAGTTGGAGTTGTTCCATTTGAACACGAGACAGACACTACAATGGCGAGGAAGACCGAGATATTCCTTTTTAGGAATTGTGGCATTTATTTAGATTCATCTTAACATAAATACTCAGACTGCAACATATGAAGGAAACCGAAAATAAGCCAACATTGGAAAAGGTCATGCATGCACACGCACGCACGCACGCACGCATGCACACACACACACACACACACACACACTGGACCGGTTCACTTTCAACTCTATATTCCTTGCTCGCATATTGCACGATTCCCAATTTTGTAGAAACCGAGAAAGAATGGCGGCGCGAAGTATTCCTTCACACGGCGAGCCTCTCTTTATCGAGGAAATACTGCAGGTGTTGTCGTCTGATAGTGCGTCGATTGATGGAAAATCTGCAAGAATTGTTGGGAGGTATATCTACAAAAAAACCCATCGATATTGGCATGCAATATTATTCTTAGCCCTACATTTTTGCAAAGCCGAAAGGTCCAAACTCAGAACTTGTGTGATGGGCATGATCTTGGTGCGACAGCGATAACATTATTCTGTACATAGCCACGCCTCTTTCCATCGCCATGATCATAGCAATGCATCTCTGGTTTAAGGATAGCATTATCTTTTATAAGACAGGGCCGTATGTTACAATTGTAAATTGATTCATCGAAACAACACTCAAGTGTCCGAAAATGATTCTTTTGCAAGGGTTAACAAAGTGAAAAATTCTTCTTGTCGTTTGCAAACGTATTCACAAAGAGGTCATAACATCCTGTGTTGTGATTTATGAAAACTTTTGCAAATCACTGGTGATACAGTGTTGCAAAACACTGATGAAACATCAGTCTGGTGTTGGGTCATTAAGTGTGAATATGCTCAACCAGAGACATTCTTGACTAGAGTCGGATTCATTTTTAGATTTAGGCTGGTGATCAGTGAGACTGACGAGTTGTTTGGATAGGAAGACATGTTGCTCATATACTTGATGGTTTGGCCCAAATTAGTTACAGGTTGTCATCATTTTGCTGTGGGTTGTTCCCAAAGAAACAATTCAAATGATATACTCTGCCTTGTTTTGTTTTTCAGACTAGATGAACACAACATCCACACTTGTACAGCACAAGTAGTAGACTCCAATAACAGACAACCACTCACCATAGACACCAGGCTGGTGGAACCATTCAATGCCAAGATTGGCTCTCTGTTTCAGTTCATTGGAGAACTAGAATGTTCTTCGAACAGTGTAACTCTGAAAGCAAGAGTGGTGCGTTGTGTGGATGGTTTGGACATGAAAATGTATCAGAAGGCTTTGATAGCACAGAGACAGTACTTAGTTTCCAGGAAGGAAGACTACAGTTAGTGAGCAGACAATCACACAGACAGTACTTAGCTTCCAGGAAGGAAGACTACAGTTAGTGAGAAGACAATCACACAGACAGTACTTAGCTTCCAGGAAGGAAGACTACAGTTAGTGAGCAGACAATCTGATATGATAAGATTCGTGTCACACAGACAGTACTTAGCTTCCAGGAAGGAAGACTACAGTGAGTGAGCAGACAATTTGATATGATAAGATTCGCGTCACACAGACAGTACTTAGCTTCCAGGAAGGAAGACTACAGTTAGTGAGAAGACAATCACACAGACAGTACTTAGCTTCCAGGAAGGAAGACTACAGTTAGTGAGCAGACAGTCTGATATGATAAGACTTATATCACGCAGACAGGACACAGTTTTCAGGAAGGAAGACTACAGTTAGTGAGAAGACTCTGATATGATTATCACAAACACTGAGCATTTAATATTAATATTAATCCTAATTCCTCATTAGCGTTGTTCTCAAACAAGTAGCATTAGATTTTGTTCATTGCTAGATTGTAACATACTTACTTTTATATTCTAACCAGTCTTAAGGAACCTTAGTGCCAGTGTTATTCGTTACACTCCACCACTGAGTCTAACAAACCCTAGTACAAGGTTGCGTCAGGTAACCTTTGAGCGACTTATGACTGTCCTATCAATAGCGAGACGGTTAAACAGATTTAACCAATCAGACAATGGCTACTGCTTAGGGATCGGAGGGACTTGAAAGATATTCAAGTCACTGACAGATCTCTCCTCAAACAAAAATCCGCATATATCACAGTTATTTGACCTGCAGTATGTATGTTTTGGGGTTTCTGTTGACACTGGTTACGATTGTCTAATATTTCCACAAGATGACATCCTTGAATATTGCCAAAAACACTGTTTTCAGGGACTGCTTACTCCCCATTGTCATGGTTGTAATGTGTGCCGTGTGCATCACCCGAAAACGATCGTACGCTTAATAGCATTCAAAATTGTTCGGGTACAAACCTTTTCGAGGTAAAAGGTTCAAAAGGTATCTGCAAATGTTCACTTTCGCGATTTGGTAAGCTGTGTTATGATTGGTTAATCTTGAAGGTTACCTGACACAACCTCCCATAAGGTTTTGTTAGACTCTATAGTGGAGTGTAACAAAAAGTACTGAGGCCAAGTTTACGTTACTTAGAGCCTAAGACTGATATTATAACAGTTTGGTGTCAATGTGTTTATGGCAACCTACTGACTTGGGTGGTGATCTCGACAGTCACATTATCTGCTTACACGACAAGCACCTGTTGCTGAATATTTCAGAAATTTTGACTGACACAATCCATACCAAAAAATTCTTATCCAGTCCATTTAAATCAGCCAGTTTTTACTTTATTTCAAAACAAAATGGATTGGAACCTTATCTGTGATTTAAATCAAATTAGTAAACTGAACAAAGGGTGTTGTTAAGCTGTTGTACAGGTTAATGTGCACATAGAATAGAACCAGATGTTGTTGGTGACTAGTGAGGGCATTCACCTCTCCAGGATGTGATGTTGTCCATCTGTCCATCTGTTCATACTTTCATTAATATGAAAGATGTCTTCTTCAAGACAGCTGAATGTATGTTAGTATATTTCTATAGTGTTTATTGTCTGACTGTTAGTTTGATTGTTGTTGTAATTCTGTGACAGTCAGTACTACAGATAGACACCATGCTGGCTGGTCCTTCATGTGAAAACCAGAACAACAGATTGCAGATTTCACCTATGTCTAATACTCCTGCAAACCAATAAGGTTTGTTGTCATGATAAACTGTTACTGCACTTTGTGAGACTATATTCTCAAAGAGGTTTTCCAAGCCATCATTAAAATAGTCTTTAATACACAGGCAGTTGATGTTTTTCAGTTCAGTGCATGATGTCATGGCAGCATTTAGTATATTCCATCCAGTCCAAAAGACAGAGAGATATACTCCTAAATGTCATATTACACAAGTTGACTGCCATACATTTCTCCCTTTCATTACTACTTCAAAATAATATTCAAAGACCTTAAGTGGTAAAATTTAGTAATTGTTCACCATTGTGGGTGGACTTGGGATCAGGAAAAGACGTATTATCATGGTACATTTACTAGCTTCCTGAAGCAAGGGATATCTGACTATAGAAGTCAAGTTTCCTTCTTTGTCAGACTTAACAGGAATTTCTTGTCAGCAGCAAATGAATGTCTTCACATTCCTGCATTGATATTTGACAACACTCTGGAATTGTCACATTCTGGATATGTTTAATGTATTTGGGCAACAAAGTCCATAAGTACAACACAGGGTCTTGAAAGGCAGGACTTCAAATCTGTTCACAGATGGGGTGTGGCCATGTTTCCTTGCAAAGCTATCCTCAGTTACATTCCATGTCAACTTACCAGTTCATGATATTCCCTTGTACAAAGGAAGAGGTATGCTAAGAGGACTCACTGCAGAAAGTATCTTCCACAAAACATCCATTTTGAAAATGTCATAGGCAGGTCCAGATGAGGGGTGTATACACCCCCTTGTCCTGACAGTTTACAAAATGACCACTGTAAGCGAGTGAAAATGAAGTGTGCAGTCCGTATTTCACAATAGTGTGCAATCCCCTTTCTCAAAAATCTGTATCCAGTTCTGTATGTATCTCTTTCTGAAGTTCGGATTCAAATTTCCCATGGTATGAGTTAGGTTGCCAGAGGGATGTTTTCATTCAGGGTTTCAAATTTCACTTTTCCGACTGGCAGTGAAAGCGACCCCGATGTGCAGACTTAATATATCCACTGATTTGATGTTGACATCAACATGCTGAACATTATATTCTCCCTAGATGACATGATATTTGTTTAGTTCTTGTGTTATCAAGACTTGAACCAGTAAAGGTTGGTGCTGTTATAGGTAAGCATGTGGATGGTGGTGTAGCAAAGTGGCATGCCGAACACTCATGGTTCAGTTTCCCTCATGGGAGGCCCATTTCTGGAGTCTTTTGCCATGATATTGCATGAATATTGCTAAAAACAGTGTGAAACCAAACTCACTCAGTAAATATTTATTGTAGTTCTTTATGATATCATAAAACTTTTAAGACCATAGGAATGTTATGCATCTCTGTACCTCATCAACGCTTATTGATGTACATGTATTATGATTGAAGTTTGTTGTGAACATCATTTAACTTATTAGAAACAGTTTTCAGAAAATATGTACATTCATTAATAAGTAAAATTTAAATGTCATATGAGTTTATGAAATGTGTTGGTCTTTTGTTTTCAAATATGAGGAAAAAGGGTTCGTGGACATTTGCTATTAGGCAAAAAAACTGGTGGTCAGACTCCCGGACTGGTTGATACATGTCATTGGTTCCCAGCTGCGTAGATGGATGCTCATGCTGACCACTGGTCCTGACTGGATCATTTCCAGACCGCCACCATTCTCTTCCCACAGTGGTTACTTGTCACATCTTCCTATGTAACCTCTGTTCTAATACAACCCTTTCGTGGTGCGAGTATTCAAGACTTGTGATTGGAGGAAATCAGATTTAGTAGTGCCATCAGCGACCTTGTTTAAAAAGTGATCATTTGCAAGATCTCGGTAATTTCCGGATGCATCGTGAAAACTAGAACCTTATCCCAAGCGCGATACTCAAAGGTTTCTTCTAGACAGAACTCAGTCATGTCATATTTGTTTCTCCATATTGCTTGCATTAGTCAAGTTGAATCTAAGTCAATGTAACACGTGTTCTGATTGGACAGAAAAAAGGGAGATAATTCTGCTGCCATTTTTTGACGATAGGGGATTTTATCAGAACCGCGAAATATGACCGTATTAGAACAGAGATTCGTAGGAAGATAAGACAAGTAACCTCTGTGGGAAGAGAATGGACCGCCATCAGATAGCTGGAATATTGCAGCGTAAGAAGTATATTAAATACACTCATTCACTCGTGCTAGTATGACTTGGTTGACACATGTCATCGGTTCCCCATTGCGCAGATCGCTGCTCATGTTGTTGATCACTGGATTGTCTGGTCCAGACTCGATTATTTACAGACCGTCGCCATATAGCTGGAATATTGCTAAGTGCGACGTAAAACTAAACTCACCCACTCATCACTCGTGCTAGTGTTCTGTCAGGGTGTTTTATGAGTGGTTGGATTGTGTCCTATGCAGCAGCTGAAATCCTGTGACTTTCTGCCCCCATCTTGCTCTTCAGTGTCTTCAGGAATATCTAACAGAACGTCTCTTAAGATTCTTCTTGGTCAAGTAACCAAAGCACAAGCAGGCTGTCAGGCTGGCATCAATTTTACAATATAAGGTCATTCTTTAAGACTTGCACTTTCTTTCATAAGTAGACACCCTCTTTGGACACAATAAAATGTTGAACAGGGACCAATTCACATGCACACACAATACGCACACACTAGTTAAGGGTTTTCTTTCTACAATAGACAAATTGCCGAAATCAAGGTGGTGCTCATAAACAACTCATAAACAACAGTTCTTGTAGTAATAAATGCTTTACTTGCAGGCTGATCTGAGTTCAAAGTCAGAACAAATTCTCATGATAAAAAATATACAGCTTTGTGGCAGGTTGCAGGTATTGCATGATGGGATACATGCCAACAGGTCACATGATCAACAAACAGCATTGCGACATTAACAGACTACGTACATTTGGCATTGGTTCAGTTCCAACAAGGCGACAACCAAACCACTGAAACGAATACTTGTACATGTTGGAATTAATGGATTGCATCTAATGGAATACAACAAAGACACAACATCAGTAAGAGTGGTGAACCGGTCAATAAGCACAGACTCAGTTGTGGCCCTCGGAATTCTTGGATGGAGCTTGACCATCTAGACTGAGGGCACTGAAGAACAACTTCAGTCTTGTTTCAACTGCACATTGAAAAATACCATTTTCATTGCTTTCAGATAGAAAATAAGAGCACTTGGTTCTGAGACAAAACCTTTAAAAAAAGGATTAAGCTAAAGTGAAACTCTTAAATTTCCTCCACAATCAGGGATGGCCATTTTCCTCTGATAGGTGGATTTCTGCCTATTTTGTTTCAAAATTGCTCACTGAACTTTCCTTTTTCTGCTGAAAATATATTATCATGTTGCTGAAAATCCATGTTTAGGATATCCAATGTTGTATTTAGGGCAGTAACGCCCAGTTAGCAGTCACATTCATCAGGAGACTGTCCTGTTGTATCTACTGGCACACTGACCATGCTAGAACTCTGTGTACAACTGAAGTCACAGCTGAGGGTTAACTTGACCACAGGCCTCGGTGCAAGCAGCAAACAGGGATGGCAATTTTCTGCTTATCATCCCATTTCTGTTGTCTTTATTTTAAATTCATCAAGTCTGTGAATCACTTAAATTCGTTGAGAAACTCTGAACCCTCCCTTTTCATGACACTATGAAGTTTTCAGTTGAAAACAGATTTTCCTGTTGCCATCCCTGAGCAAACAACAAAAACAATTCACCCGACTGAGCCTTGCAGCCATACTGGTGTTGCTTAGAACTTAGAAAAAACTTTCAACATTTGATTTTCAAGATCTAGCAGTCTAAAGAAGATTTCTTTTCATACCATGTACTAAGGTTGACATGTTCACAGAGACTGGAACAAGCTCACAGTAACAATCCACAAGTGGAAAGTGAAACAAAAAATAAATCTCCCTTCTGATAAAATTATTCAACCATTATTACCAGATATCCAATCTAATACACAGAATCAGGCATTAAAACCAACTATAAATCTCAAACAAGCAGAGACAACTTAAATGAAGTTCTAAGCAGGTGTTCTGGAGTGTCAGCTGACGTTTCACTCACTTACTCAGACAGGATGATGTTCCACAATATACAAAGACTGTGATGAAGCATAATACTATGAAATGTTCCGGCATGCAATCCAGAATTCCTGTTTTTCCTGAGCAGGGCCAATGAAAGGAAAATTAGATGTCCACAACACCGCCAGGTCATAAAAATTATGTTCCGTGACACTTCTTGTGACCAACCTACCAGGTACCCAGTCACTGCTAATCACATCTACCTTGTTATTGTTGCTACATGATCATATTATCGACCACTGTGTTGCCTGATAAAAGCCCACATCTCACATACAAACAACAGCTTGGCTATCTGTCTACTTCACTGCCCTACCGATACCTGATGCAATGCCAAACATAACCCCTAGCTATAACTCGCATCACCCTTACAGGAGGGCAATACACACTCATATCACCTTACCAACATCATCATAGACCGGTTCAGGATGAACGTAACAATTCTTACTGAACTACACTACTCCATGTAGTCAGATTGTTTTAATAACGGATAAGCCAATATAAAATAACACCATCATGTTGCTCTACACTGGTTCCCAGACAGTCACTTCCGAACTCTGACTTGTCCTAACTCTGCATCCAGCCACTCAGGTGCCGAGGGACTAAACAGACAAACTCAAAACCTTATCTGAAAGTCTATGACCAGCAATCTTTCCAGTTGTGATAAATATGCTTGCAATGATCTAACCAACATATATGCCAGATAGAATGAATCTGCTGCACTTAATGAAATCACCAACACCAGGCAGAAAATAAAATTCAAAGGATAAAATATCTGTCAAGACTACTATGCATTAAATACAAATCTCTTATGTACAGATCTTTAAAAATCCTCAACTTATAACTGACTCCTGAAGCACTAGATCTTATTTATAACAAGATATATATGTATATATTTGAAAAGATATATAACTAACCAGCCACTTGGTTGTGACATAGAATACATGCATGCATACAGGTGATTGGTAAAACAAATGCACACATATGATTGGTGAAAAAAACGTAAGCATGTGATTGCTGAAATAAATGCATGCATGTGACTGGTGAAAGCTAGGTACATCAAAAGCAAAATGTTGCATTTTTATTTTTCCTGAGAGGAAACATACGTAAAGGACAGAGACAGTTGGAAAACAAAACATTTGTGCAAGCAGAATACCTATCTGATATTGAGCGCCCAATCCAAACACAGTAACACAAACACCCTCTGTATTGAACAGTTGGAACCAGAGGTATTCAGGAAATGGAAAATTGTCAACATAAAGCCAGCACTGGTGGACAGACAGCTAATACATACCTAACATATTGAATGCAGTAGCATGTTTCATCCTGGCCATTGAGACCCCTGCAGCATCTTTGAGATAAAGTCAAGCAAGATGCTGCTGCTTATCACACCCATTTCCAAAGTCATTTTCCCTCATATGAATAAAGTATGACATCATATTGCCCGAAGGGCAAATAGTTTCTTGAAAGCAAATCACCTATATATAACACAACCCTATCCTACAGTATTCTGTCACCTACCCTTGCACGCCCTTACAACGAACTTCACCAAAGGCATACATCACTTACTTTTATCAATATGTTTATTTTTAATTTATGTATCTGCTTCTCACATAATAATAAAATTACTTTCACAATTTAAAAATGTTTATTTAATATTAGGCCAGACCAATTTTATTTCTTGTTTTAAGGATTCGCTTGCCATATATTTTCAAGAATCAGAAAAAAAATTAAAAATTAATTTTCCCCGCTGAAAAAATAAAATCCTCATGTTTTCATTGGCTAAAAATGTAACCTCACAAGAACATACTTTTTACGTTGTTTTTGACCCATATTCACTTCATAAATTGCCTAAAATAAAATACTTTGGAGCATTTAGAAGGAATATTACTTTGATTGGAAATTTTATTTTTATATATTTTCCCGTCTGCCTTTAGGTTTTCAGAGGACAAATATCTGTAAAACAAGAAAAAAACTGGTCTGGCCTTAGAAAGTAATAAGCTGAACATTATTTTAAAACTGATATATAAATCACTGAACTGTTGGTTCTAAACCAATGATTATAAATCATTTTTCATGAAAATATGTGAAACCTTTCTTTCCCTTGAGCATGTCCAAATTACTTTCTAAGTCTTAAGTCATTTTCCATAAGAGCTACACAATCAAACACCCCAATACTTTCCTTGATAGTACAAAACGAGTTACTTTCCTTGAGAACTACAAATAACATATATTTTCCCAGAGAGATTAACCTTCCCCTTGTCCAGGAGAGAAACAAATATCCCATTTCCCAGACGTTGGTGACACTGAAATATGCATAGGTATTCTCCATTATAGGGAAATATGTATATATAAATAATCAAATAAATTTACACATATTATAAAAATACCTGTACACATATGTTAAACCATGATAAAACACTTCACAACAATCAAGCTCCACAAAGCAATTACACACATTCACATACAATAAAATTTTGGCAGTGAAATATAAACAAAAAGTAACTGAAAGCATAAAATTCCTATAATACAATATAGCAGAAATACTTCCATGTGTGATGGTAAGACTGACTAAAACCAAGCGCAGTGATGAGTACTAAAGTGTGATGGCAGCACCCTGGATATAGCCTTTCTTCAATACATAACAGTGATATGAATACGAGTACACACATGCTGATTTGTGCTTTGTTTTCTGTGATACTGTCTGTATGTATAATATGGTATACAATCCACATATAACATGTCATACATACTGTATACACTATACAGTATACAATGCATGTATACCATGCCATGTATACCCGTATACAAAGGGTTACTACTGACTGTAAGGCAACTATAGCGTTAGTCTGCTGCAACACACTATTTCAATAGCAACAGTCTACTGCGGCCAGCTATGGCAATACTACAGCAGTGCTTTTCTACTTGACTTGTCGCATTTGAAGTCATTTCGAAAATGACGGTATAGCTTATATGAAATAAGAACAAGGTAAAGTACTATCATTCTCTAATCATTGATGGCCAGTAAATTGAGATCAAATAAACAGTCATGTTTGTTTAAGAAGTACCAGGGCCAATAACTCTAAATCAAAGTGAACAAATCTGGTACATCCTGTATTTGGCGTAGCACATTTATCAATGGAAGTTAACTACAAAACTATCCAAAGTCACATATTCTATCAATACATTGATCGTTTTTTGTTTCTTTTTCTGATTGTTATCGGAGACTAAACTACTGCCATCTATCAATAGTTTGATGCATCTTCCAGCTCTCGTGTGTACACTGTATACAATCCATATACAGAGTGTCACATACTCTGTATACACCATGTGGCACACACAATGTCATACAATCTGTATTGAGTTTTACACTATCTGTATACAGTGTGTGTTATACGCATTAAATACTGTCTCACACTTAACAAGACAGGTCCTCAACGTTGGCTCTCAAAGTAGGTTTTCAACACAGACCTGGGTCTCACAAACCAAGGAATATGATCATGGTCACCAGGTGATTCAAACCCCATTCCCTGTAACAATTTGAGGTCCACAGTTAAATATTTCAGCTGCAACTTTTTCACATCCAGTGTGAAATAATATTGTATATACTCAGGGCCAAGACCATTGCAAATGACAGATGTGGACTTAAACTGATACGTACCAACACTAAGAACCTGACATTAAATGACTTCAAATCAGCATGTTTGTCATAGTACTGCAGTTGACAGTATGTTTAAATCACTGCTTGAAGGAAAGCCATACACAGCCACATTACTTCATGCAAAGCACTAATACTTGGGCTGGGTGCAGGACATAATAGTTGCCAATTAAGAGAGTTTTTTGAGTATTGAGGCCTCATGCAGAGAACATAACTTCAAGATCAGTGACATTTATCTTCCTTTCCTCATTTAGTTTGCACTTATTTCTTGTGATAAAAAGATCAGAAAAATCTCCTACAGTAGTATTTGTTAATTTGTTATTTCATCCAAGATACATGAAAACATGTCTCAAACAAGCCAACATCAAATTTGTCTTTGATTAGTTGAATTACGCAAAGTATCTATTTCTAAATCAAATTTCATTCAGACATAAATAGCCTTTAAATGTCTTCAGAATATCTTGAAATCAATCCTTGAACGGACACAAGCAACATTACATTAAAAAATACAAAAGAAGAAATCTAAGAGCCAAAATATAGCAAATATGGTCGCATATTTCAGCAACAAAAAAGAATATCATATAACATGAAACAGAAGTGTAGGTCAAGGTCACCTACAAATTAAGGTCAAGGTCATTCATACCCATGGGGTTCATTCATGAACAACATATATACAGGAGATACTCTGAGCCTTTACAAATGGAGAGATTATGGCATCTAAAAATATCTGATACAGAGATTAATTGGAGGCATGTTATCACATTGTAATCAAATATGCAACAATAACAGACACAGACATGATTGGAAGCAAAATCTTTGAGAATATGCAAACCTAACATGTAACAATACCTGCGAATTCAGCAACAAACATGGAAAACTGTACAAAATCTAACGTGGGATATCTAGCCATAATTGTTCAAAAGTCTTCTTTGATAGGTCAGAAACAACCTAAGATATTAATAATCAGTGAGATACACTTGTTGCCTTAGTGATGAATTATTACTAATGCAATGAAGCATTTATAACAACATACTACATGTAATTCAAACTTGGGGAGCAACCACTGGATTTTCATGGGAAGAGAAATCTGGGTTAGGATCAGCAAGGGAAGTCTTTACATTTCAACGTAAAAAGGAGCTCAATTAAATGACCTTCAATTAAAAACAACTTGCCCTACTTGAAAAGCAATTAATTCACGAAGCACTTAATCAATCAATGCTCCCTTCTCATTCTCATCAAAATCATGCCTTTAGTGACGCAAGGAAGTGCTGCTCCAATCTCAATATAGTTTGAGAGATGCAGATTAATTGGGGTGTAACTTGTTGATCAGAATTAATGAAAGACAGCTTCCGATTTACATCAAGGACAACTAAAACAATCACAAGTCATCTCCCAATTTCCCAAAGACTTTTCTTACAAGCATGGCTAAGTATCCTTACACACTGCTTAACTTTAAATAAGGATAATTTTCATCTCATGACATATCAAATACTTGAATACCTGTAGAATGTACTTGAGTGTGAGTTTTGTTTAACATGTTTAATGATGCCAGTTAGTATTTCAATTACATGTCAGCATGTGTGCTTAACTGAACCATGTCACTCCTCATTTCACCCAGAGAGCATTGGCAGTGTATCATCAGCGCAAGCATACCACCTGCGGGAATCTGCCAGTAAATCAAGGACCTGACACAAAGATCTGTCACTATCTGGGGATCAAAACTCATTGTCCCTAAAGTACAATTATTCCTTTACTAAAAATGTACTTATTTTCTTTCATTTCGGAGGTATTTCAACATTGTATGCAATACTATGAGGATATGGGACCAAACATCTTCCTGCTATCAGTGCAATGCAGGCTGCCTCCACAAAGCCACATCATCAGTTATCAGTTATCACATGAATTGTGAAACATGACTCCGGGGTACTGACATTTGTTTCAGAACATCTGCCTCTGGGCAGGCATTGATGAACACTGTCTTTCCCATTGTCCAGGGCTGGCATTTCAGTAAACCTGCACAAACCCCCCCACTCGCCTGATAAATCTAACGTACCAGTTACACCATGAACTGGAAACCAGCCTCAATATTGGTGTTAACTAGACCTTGCGGCCATCTTGGTTTCTAGGTAATACAAGTCATTTCCACTGAACTTTAACCTCAACATCAGAGAGGTCAGTAAAAGGGAGGTAACCTTCCAGAAACCAGCCCCAGTGTTGGAATGGCAACAGTCCCTGATAATACTGGAGTCTTGGAATAGTCAACACTGAAAACACACTGGCAAGCAATCAAAATATTTCTGTTGGAAAGGAGTGAGCGAGTGAGTGAGTATGGTTCTGAGCCACTTTTGGCAACACCCTAGCAATATAACAGCAGAGCACACCAGAAATAAATTTCGCATATTTTATCCATGATGGAAAGCATCTGCAGAGGTCAATCAAAGGTGGCAGTAGTTTCTAGGTAGCACAAAGTCATTTCCTTTCCCTTCTCTATGGCAATGTTTGATCTGTTAATAAATGTTAATGAACTAAAAGGGAGGTAACCTGCGATCATAAATGCCACAGGAATGTGTCCAGAAGATGTTCCTTGACCTGAAGTGTGAGTCTGTAACACACCCAACTGATCTGTGAAACGTGCACATATCAAAGTATCCTTATCAAAAGTTGAGCTGTGTAGTTACAATCAGAATGTTCACATAGATCAACACATGTTCTCATCAACGTAAGCAATAACACGTAGGTATTTGTCCTGTGCAGAAAGTGGTCATACATAGACCCAAAATATGTTATAATTCTCAAATGATTATATGTCAGTAGTGATGATTACAAATTCATAACATAAACATGTTTCAAAGAGAAGATACAAAGTCCAATGCATTACATACAAATGATCAAGCATAATAATGAGTCTCTAGACTAGTAACACTATAGTCAATCAAATCTCATATGTTTGAAATATGCTGGTAGTTTCAATCAGTTCAGTATATATCAAACATGTGGCAGTTTCTTGACTGTTTGAACCTTTTCAAACGATACACAATGGAAACATCAAAGCTGTCATAAAATTGATTCAGGATCTCATCTGCATAGTTAATTCTGTGATGTCAAACAGAAAAACAGGCCACTGAAATCAAGGAGTTTCTATTTATATCCTACAATGCATGTCACTGTGTGGCATCATGGTGCCTTGCAAATCCGAGACATATTATTACCCAATGTTCATCATGACCATTGAAGTTGAATTGCTATAATGAACATGAATCACTTTAAACTTTTTTTCATGACCACTAAGGTCACAAGGTCATGGCCAAGGACACCACTCAGCAATGACCTTGACACAAGTCCCTTAACTCTATCCCTTTATTTCCACAGCCAATGTTACAGCTATGTGGCGATACTATCTACCACTGACCAGATTGAGATTCAAAAGTCATATAGTATGGCATGTTTGTGATGGAGAAATGAATGAAGTGACTGCAAACATTGAACTGATAGGTCCAAGAGAACCCATAAATGCTAATCTTACTTCAAGTTTCTGAATACCGCAGTACAAAATAAAAATGATAAAAAGGGAAGAAAATCTCTAAGTGCTATCTTACCAAAGGCATATGACGATTTGTATTGAAATTGTGGGTGATGAATGTGAATGTTAAATTCATTACCGTATTCACCATAGTAAGTAACCTTGGGGACAGCTAGCAACTATGAAAGTGGGTACATTTTACTTCAATGGTAACAATAAGTGCCCTATATCACCGAAAAATGCCAATGGCATCAACGTGTTAATACCGATATAACAGGGGAGACAACTCTTAAGGCTACACCACAGCACAAGGCAACAAATCATCAGTAGAAAACTGGTTTTATCACAATTGCCCTTCACAATAAACTTCAAATATATCATTAATATTTTCTCATCTCAACAAATGTGCAAAGTTCAACAATGTTGACAACCCATGTCAAACTATTGATAAATAACTGACGCATATATTTGCATATTTTGCTGATAGAAATAAGAAGGAACATTAACACATGCATGAACCACACCTACTTCTCCACAGACTTGTGGTTACAGATCAGTCAGTGAAGTGCTACTTTAAAGCCTGGGCTTTTTGTTTGACAAAATAGCTACTCAACATGAAACTGGGTCAATAAAGGGTGAATTTCCTAAAATACATCTTGAATAAAAGGATCAAACTTTACTTGTTTGATAAGCAAGGTAATAATGAGACTGACATTACACTCGAG
Source organism: Haliotis asinina (assembly GCF_037392515.1). Lineage (NCBI taxonomy): Eukaryota > Metazoa > Mollusca > Gastropoda > Lepetellida > Haliotidae > Haliotis > Haliotis asinina. The sequence continues at coordinate 3,528,463 of NC_090280.1, forward strand.
TGAAAAACACTTTCAGTCCACCTTTGAGAAAATTGTGTCAGAAAATACACCATTAATCAACAGTTTGATTTTTCTTGTCAAATAACATCTCATCTGTCAACATCTGATCTCAAAACCATCTTCTGAAGCCAAAAGAGTTAACTGGTCATAAAATTCCAGTTTCTACCTGCGCTGAAATTGACGGGAATTTCGGCAATATTATGTTTGATGTAAGAAATTCTGTTTAGTCCATTTAAAACCCCTAAAACTGAATCTACATCAAGTTTATAAGCAATACGTCATCTGCAATTGTGATTCAAGTTGATGGCAAGATTATATGAAACACAATTACTGTCAAATGGGTGCAACTCCAGCCTGGATAAGCTGGACATGAACCTAACCTGTAGAGAGTTATCTCCCTTGCTCCACAAAGCCATCCTGTTACCCCCACAGGGGGATAGTTGTACTGTGCCACATAGAAAGGTAGCAATACTGCATACAATTGATGAGATAAAAAGCCATTTGACAAAACCAACCACTGCACTGTCCTTATTCTGCAAACTGTGACATTCACCTGGCATTCCAAATCTTGGTTTGACCAAATCATGGCATGTGTGATTCCACAGTCAAAAAACACATCTGATATTGCAGAAAGCCTACAGCTTCATTTACTATTGACATCTACATAATTGATAAAAAAATAACCTCATCCACAAAATTGTAATGTCAACAAATTTTCCTATTCTGTGAAAATCCATGCTGCTACGACAAAACAACCAGATAGCTGGGTGGAACGGTTTGTACTCAGTATCTTCTACCAATAAATTATACTTTTTACATAAAAATCCAACATTTAAAAATACAATTATGATGCCAAGATCGACAGCTGATGCGTGGGTATGTGGTGATTAAAGCTGGTCAACAGACTGAGGTGCACGGCTACCTACACAAATACGTGCAGCACCCTTAGAAATTACTTCAGATATCAACAGCTGACTCGAACTGTGACAATCGTGTGGCTCCAAAGATTACTGGAGCAAGGCGACATTAAATAGGCATCTACAATCTGACGAGGACTGCACATACATAAAATTGTCCACATCTAGAATGAATTATGACTTAAAACAGCTCTTAAGAATGTACAACGCCAACGGACGGCGACCCGGCAGCTAGTGGAGACTGTGCGATGCTGTTTGTAGGGCTGTCCTCCGGCCTCTCGGTTAGGACTTCCAAACTGACACCTTGGGTAACTGCAGACGTCGACAAGGTCACAAGGTCAACTGTAGAGGGAGCAGGGGCAGATGAGAACGTAACAATGTTGACCGAAGATGCAGGGGTGGTGTATGAGTCCGACCTAATAATATCTGATTCCTGTGGCAAAGGATCCTGGGTGTTTGAATGAAATGTTGAGACCAGATTTGTGTCACTGGGCTTATTAACATCACTGGAACCCTCACAGATAGACCTATCAGTCGTGGTCTCAACTGACGTCACACGTTCACTCCACTCCTTGTCTTCCTGAGAATGAATTTCTGTTGCTTTTGACTGGACTGAGGAATCAAGCACTTTGTCTGGACATATAGACTTGGAGTCATCACTCTGGGAATATTGAATATGTCCTTCCATAACTTGCGTAGTAACTGAGTCACCGAGATTTTCCTCTCCTGCACACTGCATCAGCATGCCACTAGTATTGCTTTGAATGGTATCACGTGTTTGTGACTTCATCGCTGCAGACACCTGACTACAGGCCTCTGTGCCCCCCGGAACATTTTCAGAAGTCCGAAAATCCAAGCCTTTTTCCTGGCTGTGTCTCGAGGTATCTGATTGGTCAGATTCAGCTGGATGAGCACAAGAGCTTCCAGCTGATTGGCTAGTTTCACAACCACTGGCATCTTCCTTGACTTCCTCTTCACCTTGTTCTCCTTCCTCTAGCTGAGGTTTCTTATCTGGATCTGATTGGCCAGTTGGGTCATGTGTCACATGACCCCCTTTTCCCTGAGATCCATTATCCCTGTCCACTGATTGGCTAGATTCTACTGACCTTTGATCTTCATCTTTGATAGATGCAGCATTTGGTGTGACGTTTTCACCAGTAGGTTGACTTCGGCCTGAAACAAAACAATTGTTAGTTGTGTTCAATAGCAACAGAAGAAGCACAGAGATAATTCCTGGACGAAAGAGCTGAGGCAATCAAGCCGAGTTCAATAAATATAGAATGGTGTTTGACGCCTTGTTTTAGTTCATTCTCTAGCATCTGGTACAGAGACTATGACTAGGAGAGATATATAATGTTCTAAATAAAACTGTTATTTTACACTTATCCTGACTCAAGCCTATTTGCTTGTCTCCTCAATCTAAGCAAAGATATTGGAACACTTGACATCTCTGGAAGTTCCCTTCTTTTAAAGCAAAGGTACAATCACATTTACTCACAAGAAGCCTCCCTGTTTCCTGCCACACTGGTCACATGGCCAGCCCCATTTGTCACTCTCTCTCTAATTCCATCAGCTTGACACAAGAATTGCAGAGACTTCAATGTGTCTGAGTGGGGTGACGCTATGACTCAGGATAAGTATAAAAATATCAATTTTCTTCAGAAAACCACATATTTTCACTCATCCCGTCTCATGCTTATTATGCTTACAGAATCCAACAGAAACGGCTGTGTGTCAGACCGCGATGGATTCTGTTGGTTTCCATTACATCTCCCTTTTCAGCAACTGTAACGTTGGTAATTCGGTCCTGATCTTCCAATATTCATCCGTCAAACAAGGCGTGGGGGAATCACATCCAGTCAACCTTCTCTTCTTGTGAAGCAAGTGCTGACTAGAAAGTGATGATATAAAAATCAGCTTGCATCCTTCTAGTGTCTAATGCAACTGTATGTCAAGGTTCCTATCAAGAAAAGTTACGGCCCTTCACATGTACAAATATCTCCATAACGACTGGATTCAGTTTTGTGGCTACTGCGTCTCGAGGGAGGTAAACCAAAGTACAAAATATTGCACTTTTGATTTGCAATTATACGCTTATAATTTTGTTCAATTGTTTTTTCTTAATCATCAATGCATTTTACATATCATGAATAAGTGATAACTGTGTTTTACTTGTGTTTGTTTTTTTATTGCATGTGACTTTTAATGTGGATTAGAGGCTCAAGTCCTGCTGCTTTGTAGGCCGTCAGTAGAACGGCTCTCACCCATACTGAGATAGTGTTGTGCGGGATACTTCCAGAGCAAGTATTTCTGACATCTGTGCTGCTGTAGCTATAGCGAGTGGAGACAGTGTTGTCTGTGTCAACAGCGTTGTCAACAGCTCGAAGGATGCCTGATCTAGAGACTCATAAGTGTCACTGGTGAGATGCTGAAGTACAACAGTCAAGTTCCAAGCTGGTGCTGTAAATCTGTGTTGTTGGTCTTCCAGCTTAAACAAGTGTAGTTGGGTAAATCCAGCACTTTGAGCTGAGTGCCGTTAAGTAGGTTGATAGCGCATCCAATTATTGTCGTATAAGGAGCAAGTAGATCTATGTAGAACTAAGGTAACTGCCATCGCCGCTCTGGCAGAATATCCTCTGTGTATTAAGCAGGCTTTGATACGATCCATATGTGTAGTTGGAACAATGTTCGAGCACTTGTTTGGTGTAGATGGACAAGTAGGTTCCTCCATTCTGCGAGTCTCATTGATGGCTGTAATAGTTTGTTGATGGGAACTGGCAGCCATCTTCTCCCTGGCCAGTAGGTGTGATGAAGTCAGTTGCAGCATCATTGTCTATTTCATTTTACCTTCTCTAGTACGACTGGAGGCAAGACGCGTAAGCAATCATTCCATCAAATTAGAAACAAAGAGTGACTGTTGCCCATGCAAATGGATCTGGTACTACAGATAGGAATGTTGGTATCTGTTGAACCTGGTGGCAAGTAGGTCTGTTGAACCCGGTGGCAAGTAGGTCTCTTGGCGTATCCGCTTTACTGGAGATAGGAATGTTGGTATCTGTTGAACCCGGTGGCAAGAAGGTCTCTTGACATATCCGCTCTACTGGAGATAGGAATGTTGGTATCTGTTGAACCCGGTGGTAAGTAGGTCTCTTGGCGTATCCGCTCTACTGGAGATAGGAATGTTGGTATCTGTTGAACCCGGTGGCAAGTAGGTCTCTTGGCGTATCTGCTTTACTGGAGATAGGAATGTTGGTATCTGTTGAACCCGGAGGCAAGTAGGTCTCTTGACGTATCCGCTTTACTGGAGATAGGAATGTTAGTATCTGTTGAACCTGGTGGCAAGTAGGTCTCTTGACGTATCCACTCTTCTGTAGATAGGAATGTTGGTATCTGTTGAACCTGGTGGCAAATAGGTCTCTTTGCAGTGATGTCTGACATAGGAGCCGAAATGTCTCTTGACGTATCCACTCTACTGGAGATGGTTGTGAAGGACGTGATATAGTGTCTGTAACAATGTTGCATTCACCTGTGATGTGGCATGCCTTTATGTAGAGATTCATGTCGAAGAGTTAAAAGGTTAGCTGTAGCAATGCATGAGATCATATTTACCCTTGCTATTTTATGAAGAACACTACTGTGGAGGCGTTGGACCATCAGTAGTCTGTTCCTAAATGCAGTCGACAATTGTCATACTCCGTTGACTACAACTTTCATCTCCAGTTGGCTGACATGCAGAGTGCGCTTGCTGCTCATAAAATTCCTGCTCCAACCTGGTTGTCTAGGTGGGCACCCCAGCCTTGTAGCGACGCACAGCGACATTGTAATGGGTGTAGTTGTAGTCTTCCCCTTTGGACCATATGCTGCTGTGAGCAGACCTAGCAGACACTGTCAAAGTGGCAATGGAGAGAGTGGAACTTTGAGTATGGCTTGAATCTTATCTCAACACTTTTGTGTTGCGAAGATTTTTCTTCCCGAAATGTAAAACTTCAGCTCAAATTCAGCTCTGACTTCATCAAATCTGGTAATGAGATACCATTCTGTGTACTCCATGCTTGTTGTTGCAGGAACATTTCAGTCAGCTGAATATTAATGACGACAGTCAGTGAGGTAGTGCAAATGGGTACACACTTTATCAGTAATGAAGATGTTGGTACCAGAATCGTCTTCAGATCATCAATACTGCAGGTCGTGAGCATGTGAAGTCTATTGAAAACCAATCAGATTGCAGATGTGACGTCACCGGTGTTGCAGCCAAATGATCATCATGAAATCTTGTGATTCCCTCACTAACATTCAGGCTTGTCCCGGCGATACACAAGCGAGCATGTGTACAGATGACAGAGTAGAAGCGTGACGAAGCTTTCTGCCGCTTAATACTGACATAGGTAGACTGTCCTCTTAGTAGTTGTTTCAGTGTTCTTCAACTGAAGACAATACCGTAGTTATCTTACACGGATGTTGCGAGGCCATTGCCACGTTTCCCCATGTTGGTACAGTTTGACTGTAGTAACAGGGTTCCACGAAGCATCAAAATTATCATGTTGAATTCCACACTGCTGGTGCACGACCTGATGTTAGTGCCAGATGCTTGGCGATGAACTGCTGATCTTCCTTCAAAGTAAGTAGAGTACATAAACAATCTTATCTTCTTTGAAGTTGGAAACTTCTGGCGTTAAACAGCAAATGTTGGTATGCTGATACCGCATGCTTTGGTCTAGTAGAATAGTTCACATTGCTTGAATGCTCCTGTGAAGGATGAAGATCCATCTTCAACGGTGAAGATGACCCATATCTGAAGCTGTAGAGTCCTGACGAAGCATTCAGGGAACCCTCCCTGCTGAAATGCTAAAAGTGCTTGAGTGCAGTCGCTGAGTCAGTAGTAGAGTAAATCTCAAAAAGATGAAGGACAGGATGTGCTGATGGTGATACTTCGTTGCAGTATGGGAAATCATTGACAAATAGTCCGGTACCATAGATATCAGCATAATCAGAGGGAAGGTCAAGATGTCAAGTCATCGTAGATCAACTTCTTAGGACTGGTGAATTGAGGTATAACCCAATCGTAATCCTGGATGTAATCTCTGAGTTCGAGAAGACAACATCTTTTCTTTTTTATGTAAGCCCACAACTCTCCAATGAGTCATCTCTATTCTTCCGCAAATGCATTTTGCAAGTGGTCCCAAGGGGTTCGCTTAACTTCGTCCCTGTGCCCAACATCGTAGTGATCTTTATGTCTGCATGCATCCCTGCAGTGGTTGTCATTCCGTGACTGCATCCACACAGGCCTGCATGTTGAGACTACATCCAGTGGAAATGACAAACAATGACGATATCCCTGCAGTGCACCCACACAGGCCTGCATGTTGAGACTACATCCAATGGAAATGACAAACAATGACGATATCCCTGCAGTGCACCCACACAGGCCTGCATGTTGAGACTACATCCAGTGGAAATGACAAACAATGACGATATCCCTGCAGTGCACCCACACAGGCCTGCATGTTGAGACTACATCCAATGGAAATGACAAACAATGACGATATCCCTGCAGTGCATCTACACAGGCCTGCATGTTGAGACTACATCCAGTGGAAATGACAAACAATGACGATATCCCTGCAGTGCACCCACACAGGCCTGCATGTTGAGACTACATCCAATGGAAATGACAAACAATGACGATATCCCTGCAGTGCATCGACACAGGCCTGCATGTTGAGACTACATCCAGTGGAAATGACAAACAATGACGATATCCCTGCAGTGCATCTACACAGGCCTGCATGTTGAGACTACATCCAGTGGAAATGACAAACAATGACGATATCCCTGCAGTGCATCTACACAGGCCTGCATGTTGAGACTACATCCAGTGGAAATGACAAACAATGACGATATCCCTGCAGTGCATCTACACAGGCCTGCATGTTGAAACTACATCCAATGGAAATGACAAACAATGACGATATCCCTGCAGTGCACCCACACAGGCCTGCATGTTGAGACTACATCCAATGGAAATGACAAACAATGACGATATCCCTGCAGTGCACCCACACAGGCCTGCATGTTGAGACTACATCCAGTGGAAATGACAAACAATGACGATATCCCTGCAGTGCATCTACACAGGCCTGCATGTTGAGACTACATCCAATGGAAATGACAAACAATGACGATATCCCTGCAGTGCATCTACACAGGCCTGCATGTTGAGACTACATCCAATGGAAATGACAAACAATGACGATATCCCTGCAGTGCACCCACACAGGCCTGCATGTTGAGACTACATCCAGTGGAAATGACAAACAATGACGATATCCCTGCAGTGCATCTACACAGGCCTGCATGTTGAGACTACATCCAATGGAAATGACAAACAATGACGATATCCCTGCAGTGCACCCACACAGGCCTGCATGTTGAGACTACATCCAATGGAAATGACAAACAATGACAATATCCCTGCAGTGCATCTACACAGGCCTGCATGTTGAGACTACATCCAGTGGAAATGACAAACAATGACGATATCCCTGCAGTGCATCTACACAGGCCTGCATGTTGAGACTACATCCAATGGAAATGACAAACAATGACGATATCCCTGCAGTGCACCCACACAGGCCTGCATGTTGAGACTACATCCAGTGGAAATGACAAACAATGACGATATCCCTGCAGTGCATCTACACAGGCCTGCATGTTGAGACTACATCCAGTGGAAATGACAAACAATGACGATATCCCTGCAGTGCATCTACACAGGCCTGCATGTTGAGACTACATCCAGTGGAAATGACAAACAATGACGATATCCCTGCAGTGCACCCACACAGGCCTGCATGTTGAGACTACATCCAGTGGAAATGACAAACAATGACGATATCCCTGCAGTGCACCCACACAGGCCTGCATGTTGAGACTACATCCAATGGAAATGACAAACAATGACGATATCCCTGCAGTGCACCCACACAGGCCTGCATGTTGAGACTACATCCAGTGGAAATGACAAACAATGACGATATCCCTGCAGTGCACCCACACAGGCCTGCATGTTGAGACTACATCCAGTGGAAATGACAAACAATGACGATATCCCTGCAGTGCATCTACACAGGCCTGCATGTTGAGACTACATCCAGTGGAAATGACCAACAATGACGATATCCCTGCAGTGCATCTACACAGGCCTGCATGTTGAGACTACATCCAGTGGAAATGACAAACAATGACGATATCCCTGCAGTGCACCCACACAGGCCTGCATGTTGAGACTACATCCAATGGAAATGACCAACAATGATGATATCTGTTATGATCTGATCAAAAGAAGGGAACTTCCAGGGACTTCAAGTGTTCCACTATCTTCGCATAGAGAGAGGAGATAAGCAAATAAGCATGAGTCAGGATAAGGAAAAGTAAACAGGGACAGAAGCTCACCTTTATTAAATGACACTTGATTATGATGTGTTGCTCAATGTAATACATCTCAAACTCAAAACTGTTTTGAGAAAAAATGTCTCCAAATCAAGCAGTTTGTCAAAGTTGAAAAGCATAGAGCATGTTTAATACACAAACTTGGTAAGTGTTTTTACATCAACACCTGTTACATTGATTAGCACAATTTCAGTTCACCATCTTAATAATTAGTGTGAGAAAATTGGACACTTGTCACTGGTATCTAGAATTCTACCATTGATGATAAGCAGGGTGAGCTTTTGTATAAAAGATATCACAAAACAATATTATCATCACTGTGGAAACAGGAAACCGCTTTTAAACTTCAAAAGATCTTCTGAGAGATCTCCTTGGGCATATTCCTGTAATGAAACTACATCACAATGCCTTGCAGGAATGACATCACAGTCAAATTACATCACTTATTTGTATGTCACTGAATCTATTTAGCTGGAATCTCTAGGGACTAGAGCTGCTCAATATACCCGGTCTACCGGTATTTACCTGGTTAAACATGTAAACAATACATATTGTGATATGCTTATTGAAAACCGTTATTTTGACATCATTCGGAAAATTTCATAACTTTCGGAAATCTTCAGATATTTCCATTTTTGACACCCAAATTCATGTGAATGTTGTTAAATGGTGACTCAACACAACAGACAATTTTTTGTGGTGCCAAATACAAGGGCAAAGGCTTCAGTATGGCAGCATTTGGTGTTGATGAAGTTCACAGTAAATGGAACTATAGACAAGAGCCATGATTAAAGGTTTGCAATAAAGCTTAATCAAGCATTGAGATTTTGTTGTGTTTTAGCTTTGCAAATCAATCTTTTCAACTCAAATGTAAGGAGAAGTTGGTGCAAAAAACCTGTTGAAATATATTGTCACATGAAAATTCTGTAATACACATCCCTACTTGTGACTGCTTACTAATGTTTACTAACTAAAACACCTTTAAGAATAATTTGAAAAGATTAATAGAATTACACCCCTGTACTTCTGATATGAGAAATACTAAACCTAAACGTTTCATGCCTGTTGATGTATTCTGCATCTACACACAGGTGAAACTACCTTGGTTTTCGCTTCTTGCATTGGCAGGAAGTAGATGATTGATGGAGTGTTTCCTCGCCTTCCGCTTCCGACTGCCACTGACAGGGACAGCCTGGACAGGTACCTGTTGCATCTTGAGGTGAGGAGGGAGAGTCAGCGTTGTCACATCACATATTGCTGCAGAACAAACAAAGGTCGACTTTCTTATCTTGATTGTCACTGTTGTCTCATTTCATAGAGGCAGTATTTTTCTCGTCATTTAAAAAATATAATGGATTGTGTTATAAACATACAAGACAATCCAATAAACTTGGTCACCTTCTGATTTAACAATTTCACTAAAACTGCAATGATTCCTGGTTATAAGTGTCATTAAATTTGATGAATGGAAGGTAAATGAAGCCTGAAATTGTCTGTAATCGACGAAAATATATGTTTTTGTGTACGATGCAAATTCTAATTTATTTTCTTCAATTTCTAGAGCAATTGGCATAATTTGAGTGTAAAATTCGTAGTGACTGCGATAAAAGCATACAGGTTGGCATCTCTGCAAAACTAGAGACTTAAACAAAGACATTATTTTGAACAATTTGGAAAACTTGAATAACACAAACACTTTTCATCTTCATTTTCGAAGTTATATGCTGAAAGACGTCCTTACGTGTCTGAAACTAGTATGTTCCAGGGCATGCATTGTTCTATGATCATGAGATTGAATTTGTCTGTTTGAGTCCATATCTTTCTGTTGCCATGGTTACCTGTAGTTGGGGAGGACACAATGGTGGCCTTCTTGGTGGAGCCTTCACTGTGGTGACGGATCTTAGTGGGGGTGTTTTTCTGGCGACTGCCACGTGACACAGGGTCAAGGCTACAGGCTGGCAAGGTTGCTATCTGGGCTTCCAAGTCAAAGTCTCTGTGGATGAGGAAATACACATGTAAGCATGTTGCACAAAACAGACAAGAAATACTAACGTCTCTCAGAGGCTCAAAACAACTTAACATGTTGTTGATGACAAAGTAGCCAGTCGACAGTAGTGATCATTAACTAGTAGCATACCAGGGCTATAATTCTCAATCCTCACCTGTGCTTCAAATCTGACCTGAATAACTGACAAAACATGCAAACTTAGCAACCAGTTTTGCCTTGTGTAAGCAGAACTAACCACAAACTAGTGGAGCATGACAAGTACTACCCATGGCATATTTCAAATTCCCTGCTCACTTGTACATAAGTCGTTCTCCATGGTTAGTCCCTGCAGTGTCCACCTTCCTTATATACAAGTCAACCTGCACCAACAGCTATCATGTCAGTGCCAACCTACAGCAACAGCTCTCATGTCAGTGCCAACCTTCACCAACAGCTATCATGTCAGTGCCAACCTTCACCAACAGCTATCATGTCAGTGCCAACCTACAGCAACAGCTATCATGTCAGTGCCAACCTTCACCAACAGCTATCATGTCAGTGCCAACCTACACCAACAGCTATCATGTCAGTGCCAACATACACCAACAGCTATCATGTCAGTGCCAACCTTCATCAACTGCTATCATGTCAGTGCCAACCTTCACCAACAGCTATCATGTCAGTGCCAACCTTCACCAACAGCTATCATGTCAGTGCCAACCTTCACCAACAGCTCTCATGTCAATGCCAACCTACACCAACAGCTATCATGTCAGTGCCAACCTTCACCAACAGCTATCATGTCAGTGCCAACCTACACCAACAGCTCTCATGTCAATGCCAACCTACACCAACAGCTATCATGTCAGTGCCAACCTTCACCAACAGCTCTCATGTCAGTGCCAACCTTCACCAACAGCTATCATGTCAGTGCCAACCTTCACCAACAGCTATCATGTCAGTGCCAACCTAACTTAAACAAATCTTATTCCTTTTAAGAACACCAACATACATAAACCTCTCACATTACTTTCTATCCCGAACAAAGCATAACCTGAGTAAATTTAATTGGTTATTTCTTATCCCCAACGCAGCATCAAGACGCATAAACATCCTACACTTTTGAAAACATCCTTCATTTGTTTTATCAACTTACCCAGTCTTGTATTTCTTTTCCTCAAGGTTTGCATCAGAGTCGGAACTGCAACGTTTTGTGGCTGGTCTCCGTACTTCCTGAACCTCATCCTCCAGCGCGAAGTCCTCGTACATCCACATTCTGTAGACACAACAAACCTTTACCATATGTACAACATACATTGTTGGGTTCAATAAACATCAGAAAATGTCATTGGAGAGAGGCTGTTCAATATGTGTTTGCTATTCAATGCTGTGGTTGGTGTTATGACTGTGATTAGCAGATCAGATACATCAGGTATGCTTTGGACACTGTGACACTGTGACACTGTGACACTGTGACCACTGATGAATGTTTAGGTTTCCATAGACATATATTCTCTTTACTAGATTCTTTCAGACAAAGTTTCGGTTCAAAGATACATTAATGAAAGTGACACAGATAGTGGTAGCTGCGGGCATAATCTACTCCACAAATCCTACCAGGATAAGATCAGTGAAATGAGGTCAGAGAATACTTTTGTACTGATTAGTTAGCTGCACTTCCTGTTTGTTTTTCATGTGACTCTCCACAGCAACTGGCCACTCACCATCCTCTTATCTTGTCTTTGTTATGCACTTCAGCTATATATTATATTCCAAAACAAACAAAAGACGGTAGTTTCAGCCATGTTATTGAATTGATTTGGACTGAACTTGAACAAACTCCACAACAGAGATTATCCATGTTGGTTGTGGGAACACGGGCAACTCAATATCTCCTACATGCACATGGTTGTCTTTACTTTGAATATAGCCTATTCAATAATGGCTGGCACAGATCCATACGTTCCAAAATAATCACCATTCACAGCATGAGTTCCTAGTTTCAAATTCCCATTTGGGTCAGATAACTTTGGCAACTACTTAATCCCACATTCCACAGACTTAATAACTAGAATTTATCTTCAGTGGATCTCTTCACTTCATGTGACTGCACACCTACAACACACATTCAGTGACTTACGTTTCGTCATCAGTTGACGTCTGCTCTGCACGTCTGGCCGCCAGCCTCTCCTTTGATGGCTGTATTATACCCTCATTGATCAGCTCCAAGTATCTCTGTCCCCGGTTTCGTCGCCGGGACTTACGGACCGGCTGGTAATTGCCATCCTCTCGGTCCTTGCCATCATCATCAAGCCCACCATAACAGTCTTGATCAGACTTATCTGCCCTTGACTCTGGAGTTGTACCCCCGACGTCTTCAGTGGGCTCTGGTTTTACTTCTTCTAGCGGCAGTGTCATCATTCGCTTCTTTGCCCGGACTACATCAGATGCTACGGCATCAGAAGAGCTTCGTTTCTGGTTCGCCTCCGTCTCTAGGAAACTTTTAAAATCAGGAACACGTAGAATTGGTGAGTACTCTTTCTTTACTTCTTCTTTTTCTTTGGTTTCTGTGGCACACTTCTCTTTGGGATATGCTTCTGTCACAAGGCGATCGATTCTGGACTGGGCTCCCTTCTTGTCAGGGTTTTCCTCCTGTGCAGTTAATTTGGACTCTCCAAATTCAGCACTTAGAAGTACTTTCCTTACTTCATCAATTGATGTCAAGCCTTTTAATTTCACTGCTGATCGTGACAATTCAGTGGATGAGAGACGATCAAAAATATGATCTACTACCAGCTTACCACATGACACAATGTCATTATCATTCTGATCAGACAGACAACCTGCCAGTGTCTCTGCCTGAGACTTCCGTCTCTCTGGAGTGTCATCTTTCCACCTGATGCTTGTATAATTTGAGTGGTCACCCATCCCTGAAACAAAGACATCTTGATCTTTGGCCGACTCCGACCAGCTTCTGGCCCTTGGACCTGGACGTTCTGGCATTCGTTTTCCAACTGCTTCCACTGGCAAAGGTCTATCTGCTGCATCAGTTGCATCTACCGTCCCAGAATTTTCTGGTTCATGTTGCACAACATCACTACCACTCATTTCCTTGCAAGCTTTCTTTTTCATTTCATGATCTTTCATTGACTGTAGTAGTTTCAAGATGTCCGACAATGATTGATCTGATTTCCATGGCAACCCTAAACTCCCTGCAGCTTCTGTATTGGAATCTGACTCTGATTTACTTCTACTTTTCCCTGAGGTTAGTTCACCCTCACCAGCCATGGCCTGCTTCTTCTGTCCAACTCTCACCTTCTTCCCACTTTCTGTTTTAGTGATCAGTTTCTTGGCATGAGGAACAGTTACCTCCCCTTGTTTCAGTTCATTTGCACACATCTGCAAATAAACATATGTTGCTTTAGAGAGTGTATATGATCTCATGTGCTCAAGAATCACAGGCATTTGACACTTTTTCATTTATTGTTTGACACTTTTTCAATTATTGTTTTCATAATTGATTTCTCTGGCAGGGGTTTGGGAATGGACAGGGAAATATGAATATCATTCCAATATACATTGTACATACAGTAGAATACTTTTATAACGAACATGGATATAACGAACTGACGGATATAGCGAACTGTTTTAAAAGTCCCGAACATAGCACTATATGTTATCATATAAAAAAGTCGTGAATAACGAATTCTCTACAACGAATTTACCGGCTATAGCAAACTGATTTGCAATCCCCGCGCGTCCCAGGTAACACTAATTAATGGTGTGAATAGCGAACTCAATCAGTGTCATTGCCAGTTAGCGTTGCTCACTTTGAAATCCTCGACAGTTCCAGTTAACACTAATTAATGGTGTGAATAGTTATTTGGGCAAATTCAATCAGTGTCAATTAGAGGCGCTCACTTTGAAATCTGACCAATAAGTTAGACGTCAAAACACACTCCAGTTTTTACACCTATGTGAAGTTGTAGTTTGCATTATTAACCAATCAGATTGCCGGAGGCCGTAGAGCCCGTCGCTGACAACCTAGTTTTGTATACTTCCAGCACAGCAACTCGGTCTCGGGCGATTTAATAGAAAACGATAAGTGCATCCCCTCAAAAGGCCTGTGTATATGCCTCCTACACACATCAAATATGTGGACAGAAGCTCTTGATACTCGTGAGACTTTTGAAATACGATATATTCAATGACGAGTGCGTAGTGACGAGTGACCTGTGTAAGATTACTGACTTTGTAGTGAAAAGAACGTAATATGAATGAATGAATGAATAAACTGAGTAGGAATGTGTTGTACTGTATAGTGTATTTTACTGTTCTTTCAATGGATTTTCGCGAATAACGAACTACGGATATAACAAACTAATTTCAGTGGTTCCTTGTAGTTCGTTATAAAAGTATTTTACTGTATATGGTCACAGAACAGGGTATGATATAGACTAAAGTTGATGCTGAAATACATGCACAAATGCACCAATCATACATGTTGATCCTCCTCATGTCACACAAGTAACATGTTTCAGATCAAACCAAAAGTTGCACAAAGATTTACAAAGATGTGGTTCAGGAAGATTATTTCAAGCAATACAGTGAGTGAATGAGTGAGTTTAGTTTTACGCAGCTCTCAGCAATATTCCAGCTATATGGCAGCGGTCTGTAAATAATCGAGTCTGGACCAGACAATCCAGTGATTAATAACATGAGCATCAATCTGCGCAAATGTGAACCGATGACGTGTCAACCAAGTCAGCGAGCCTGACCACCCGATCCCGTTAGTCGCCTCTTACGACAAGCATAGTCGCCTTTTATGGCAAGCATGGGTTGCTGAAGGCCTATTCTACCCCGGGACCTTCACGGGTCCTCAAGCGACACAGGGAACAGGAAAACTTACAATACGAACATTAGTCCGGTAACAAAAACTGATTTCAGACAAAACTTACCCAACAAAATAACAATTTGCAACATGTTAAAAGACAGCTAAATCATCCCATATGTGCAGAAACCTACCTCAGCCAGCTCCAACAAAGCTGATTTTGAAGGGCACTTGTCAGGGGAGGTAACTCTACGCTCAGCCTCGCCCGTCTGCCTAGGTGTCATGGACTGTTGCCCTGCCATCAGAAGCAGACTCAAGCCTCCCATCTTGGACGGATCTGAATCAGTTACAAATATATCACTTAACTAACAGTTGGATAAGCTGTCCGCTACTCATGGAGCATGTCCTGCTGGCGAAACAAACAGTTTTCATTGGCTAGAAACAGAGGGGTGAAAATGGGAATAAACATCCGATTTACACTACATCCAAATATGGAAACAATCGCACAGTTCAAGTTTGAACCAAATAAATTAATGCCCAGCGCCATTCATAACTACTCATCTCTTTCCCTGACCTAAAAGAAGACTTGTACCCCTCTGAAATGCCATTATTGCCAAGAATCATGGCAAACCAATCAAACTATGCGTAGTAAAACATATTTCAAAACATGAAAATGGTGGAACCACTTAACTTTGAAACTTCGCAAAACAATACAAAGCACAAGTTAAACATAAAATTTGAGCGAAAGGATGAACAACTTTAAACACTGAAATACATTTGCAAAGGGTATGACCATATTTATATACTTATCCTATCTCACATTATGTATCTCTCTTGCTCTCTTCGACCTAGTGTGGAAACGTGCTGTCAGCTAAGTTGAGTCAAAACTTCTTGGCCCCTTACCACCCAAACCCTGCCCCCACAATAGACGCCTGTCAATCATCCTGCACGTGCAGCGACCATGTGATGTCCTCTACTTGTTATTCTCTTCTTGGAGCTCCAAGTGATCTGTGATGTGGGAAAGGGAGGGTGGGCATCCATCGCGTGAGATAGGATAAGTATAAAAAAATATACAATTTATAGTTAAAATTTTCAAATTTATCCTATCCTATCTCACATTATGCATTGTGGTTTCAGCTGCAACTTTTGCTAAGCAAAAGGACACAGTTTGGCAAGGAATTAAAGCCACTGCCCCACGATTTATCAGGAGACCCCAATTATCTGGCACATCCCTGCTTTGAAACTACCCCCAACAGACACAAGCTGGACGGCGGTGAAAGGATGAAAAGCCCAGATGCTCAACTAGTCTAAAGTTTGGTAACGATCTCCCTACTTACCAAGGTGAGAAAGGACCTAGGAGCGAACGCTTCGAAAACCGTTAGGTAATCGGAATTCAATGCTTCACTGACATGATTGCTCAGAGAGCAGAGGTCAACAAACAAAGCGTCGATCATCTCTGCACATGCACAAAACTGCCCGCACAGTCTATCCAGCCATGGGTATGACAGTACACCATGCCCTAGTTCCCTAAGTGAGAACAATCTAGCCCATTTGAACAAAGTACATATGATATGGGTAACATCGATATTGTTATTATGTATATAGCAATACTGAGAACGCTGAGATGCTTATCTGCGTGGAGGGGTCGACGACACCTGCTGCACCAGGACCAATGGCCTTCGACGTCCGTGACTGATACATCCCGTAGACAATGAGCGGCAAACACAGTATCTGACTTCCAAAAGCATTCTTCCATAATGACTTGCAGTGAACAGTTCCTTTGGAGTGCCATGGTGGAAGCGAGCGCACGTGTCTCATTAGGATTTGCGGATGATGGTGGTGGCAACTTCACAAAGGCGTCCGCTCACAGAATCGTGAATCTCAACCAGAAAGCCAAGGTTGTACACGATACTTCTGCTTTGGAAGCCGTCGAAAGCGGGATGAAGAGCCTCTTGCGTAGTCTGCGGCGATCCTTAGAGGTGGCTAACTATATATCCTCAAAGCCCGAACTGGGCACAAGGATAAATCTTCAGTGTCTTCTGGACCCAGAATAGATGACGGCGGAGGGATACTGAAGGTACGATCCGGCTGTTCCGGTAACTGGTTCTTGACAAGGAAATCCCACCTTAAGCCTAGAAACACTCTAGCATGTCGAGACCTTTCAAAGCGTACCCGCAAAACATCCAATGCATGTAACTCGGATATACGCACGGCTGTAGCCAAGGCCAGAAGGAAGAAGGTCTTGAAAGTGACATGCTCAAAATCTTTCCCTGTCAATGGTTCATATTCATTTGATGTAAGATGAGCCAATACAACGGACAAATCCCAAGACAGGGCTCGAAACTTCTGTGACTGATCTGGCCAATTTATACGACCTCAACAGAGACTGGAGCTCAGGGACAGTAGACAACTTTACTCCCAACACAGCTGCAATAACTGTGTTAAGTGCATAATGTAGATAACGTAGCGCCCTTCAACTTCCGAGTAGACCATAGGTGTTGTGGCAATGCTGTCGTGGGAGACATAATGCCCTTCCCTCTACGACTCGAAATTCTTCCACTTGTCATCATAAAGCGACCTCGTGGATGTACGATGCACTGTAGTGATGGCAGTAGCGACACATTTAGAATAAACCTTGGCTGTTAATGACTGATGCAAATGCACCATTGGGTATTATTTAACAGATGCAAATGCGCCAAACGTGCAAATGATCAGAGTGAGGATGCAGCAGTAGATCTGACCAAATGGGAAGTGGCACTGGATCTGGATCGGCTAGCTCCAGAAGATCTATGAACTAATTCCTACTTCGCCAAAAGGGTGCGACCAAAAGCAGTGTCATCTGTCGAGTCGAACATAACTTTAGAAGTATACATGGAAGAAGGGCCGCTGGTGGAAACACACAAGCGTTGAGACCGTCCAAAGGTATTGCAAGGACGTCTAGTCCCGAGGCTAACGGATCCGGAATCTGAGACACAAATAGCAGCAGTTGATGATTGAATCTGGTGGTGAACAGTCTATAGTCAGCTCTGTCAGCGGGAGGCAAACAGCCCTGAACACCTCTGGATGCAGCTTCCATTCCGTTGGGGCCGGACACTTTGGGCGTGACAGAGTTCGCAATAACATTCTTTACCCCTGGAATGTGTACCCCTTAACGAGTCTACCAGGTTGAAAAACTGTTGAGTCCACCTCAGAAGTTGGGTCGAACCTCGTCGATCCCATTCGATTGATGTACCAACTACCGCTGCATTGTCCGACCTGATCATGAGAGGCAAACCTCTTAGTTGCTCTCACCAATGAGTGATCGCCAAAATTACTGCCCTGAGTTGCAAGACATTGATGTGGCACGCGCAATCTGTGGGAGACGACTGCCCTGCCACTTGCTGATCGAGAAGGTGACCTCCCCACCCATGTAGAGACGCATCCACATACAGGTGGTGAAATGACACCAACAGCTCTAAACAAACTCCACCACAAATGTTCGATTCTTGCATCCACCATAGTAGATGAGAATGAAGCTCCCTGGGTAACATGATCAATGCGGACAGGTCGCCCTTCCTGATATGAGGACCAAGAAACATTTGCAAGGGTCAAAGCTGAAGTTGACCCCTGAGAGTGAGAGTAACCCCAAAAGCTCCTGCCATTGCCTCAGCGTCCTGGGCTGAGACAAGGCAAGGGGAATCAGATGTAACATCTTGCACAAAAAGTTTGAGTGTCGAATACCGCCCCAAAGAACTGCAGATGGCATGTAGGGATCAGTTCCGAGCCACGAACACTATCCCCCGTCGATGCAGAAATTTGGTGATCGGCCTCGTGACCCGTATGAATAACCACGGGGCCAAAGAAATTCCAAACGTGAGCACACGCCATTGGTAGTGAATGCCAGGAAAATCGGAATGTGCAAGTAGGCGTCATGCAAATCCAGACTGACCATAAAATCTCCCGGTTGGATAATAGCCTTGAGCAACAATAAAGACACCATTCGAAAGTGAGGAAGAATCTCACTGAAGCGGTGATTCCACTCGGCACACCCGTAAACAAAGTACTACTTGCCATCGCTGAATCGAAACACGCCAATGCACTGGAATGAATCAGTTGGGGAATCACTGGAATATGATCGACACAAGGAAGTGCTGAAACATGCTGGTGAAACGATGCCCAAGAACAGGTTGTCAATTCACCCAACGGAGCTAAGGTGTACGCTGTCGCATTGTGAATCACCATCGATTCCAAGAGGTTCAGCGAATGCCACATCATGTTGTTGAAACGCTTCCCTATGAATCGAATCACTACCACGCAGAGGATTGGATAACGCTCTCAAACAATTCCCTTTGTCCCCTTTGTAGAGGACGTCACATGGTCGCTGCACGTGCAGGATGATTGACAGGCGTCAATTGTGGGGGCAGAGGTTAGGTGGTCAAAGGCCAAGAAGATTTGATTCCACTTAGCTGACAGCACATTTCCACACTGAGTCGAAGAGAGGAAGAGAGATGCATAACGTGAGACAGGATAAGTTTAAAAATTTACTGTTTTGCGCACAGGATGTAGGATATTCTTAGTGTCATGTTTGGAAATTCAGAGTTTAATTCTTTCATTGATAGAAGTACTGGACTGTTTTCATCTTTGCGTTTAGACAGAGCTCAGTCATAAACATGGCCACAAGAGTAGTACGAGACGCCATCCAGCTTGCTGAAATTACACAGTAGTTACGAATGGCCCAGTGCCAGAGTGGTTGACAAGTACAATCTATTAACGTCTTCATTTATCAGGACAGCAGGGAATCAAAGTGATGCCTTCCTCTCACAAGACAGAGGCTTTAAAAGACTACCTAACCTGACAAACAATATGAAATAGCACAAATTTGACAAACAAGGTTATTTCCAAACCTTTTCTGACACACAGTCGAATCATGAAATAGCAATAGCTATGCTCTAATTTGTAACAACCAATCAAATTTGGGAAGAACATGTATCACCACCTGGCGATGCGCAGTATATCATCCTGTACTTACATAATGCCCTTACACAGAAAACCTGTGTATTTGACACACAAATTATCTCATATATACAGTAAATTTAAAAGCTTACGCCCATTATTGATGCAATCCTACTGGGTCTTAATTTCAAATAACCTAAGCTTGTACCCTGATGTTTTTCAAACTACTGTTTGCCAGTTAACTCCTCAGTGCTTTATCAAACAATAATAGATAATGTCTTGATGAAGGTTCCATACTGAAGTTCACTCCAAGCATGTCCATGACTCTCATTCAGAACGTATCATCCTGTACGTATCATCATGAGCGTATCATTCTGTACATATCATCCTGCACGTATCATCCTGTACGTATCATCCTTTACGTATCATCATAATCGTATCATTCTGTACATATCATCCTGCACGTATCATCATGATCGTATCATCCTGTACGTATCATCCTGTACGTATCATCATGATCGTATCATTCTGTACATATCGTCCTGTACGTATCATCATGAGCGTATCATTCTGTACATATCATCCTGCACGTATCATCCTGTACGTATCATCCTTTACGTATCATCATAATCGTATCATTCTGTACATATCATCCTGTACTTATCATGATCGTAGCATTCTGTACATATCATCCTGCACATATCATCATGATCGTATCATTCTGTACATATCATCCTGTACGTATCATCATGATCGTATCATTCTGTACATATCATCCTGCACGTATCATCATGATCGTATCATTCTGTACATATCGTCCTGTACGTATCATCATGAGCGTATCGTTCTGTACATATCATCCTGTACGTATCATCATGAACTCATGAGCGTATCGTTCTGTACATATCATCCTGTACGTATCATCATGAACTCATGAATGTATCGTTCTGTACATATCATCCTGTACATATCTCCTAAGGATGTACCAAACAAGATCATACACACCTGAAATGCACAACTGCGACTTGATGTAACATTCCTGACTGTAAAACCAACTCACCTGCCAATTTACCTGGCATAATGGAACCATGCAGGTGGATCTCTTGAACCGATTTGACCACTCTGGCGTTAGTGGGACGGGTGGTCATCTTGGTGGGCGTCTGATGAGTCTTGTCAGGGTTGTGCCACTTGTAATCTGGGTTCGCCTTCATAAATGCATCCTTGTACTGCAAGAAAACACCTCATGTAGGCCTGGTTGTCATTACATGACTAAACGTTTAAACATTCAGTAGTATCCCTGGTTAGAACAGGTCCCAGGCAAGACTCCATGATTTGTTTGGCTACATGTCTTCTTACCTGATGGAGTGAATCACTGCACAAGAGATCACTGGATTGTCTGGTGCTCACTTGATGATTCACAGGCTGCCATGATATGTACACACAATTGCTGGGGACCACATCAACCTTGTGAGTGGTCAAACATCATCAGCCTCATGCAACTTAGACAAACCCTTGGTCTCAAAATATATATAATTTTGAGAGAAACAAAAATTCCTTTAAATTAAAAAGGACCTTAAGTGAGATTAGGATAGGAGATTTCTTAACCTAGGAAAACCTTGATTTGCGTCATTGAAGATTTTAGCATTGCAGAAGAAAGGGAAAAAGATGTGACTGCACATCCCTACTATTTCTAGGGTATATGTTCCAATAAAACTCCACTTCACTACACCCTGATGGATGTTCATCGGAACATCTACCTTTGAGATTTTGAGGATGGTGAACATGTACCTTTCAGATATTGAGGATGGTGAACATCTACTTTTGAGATACTGAGGATGGTGAACATCTACCTTTGAGATACTGAGGATGGTGAACAACTACATTTGAGATATTGAGGATGGTGACTGAGGGATTGGAGAGAGACTATGTGGCTACATTCTGTCCCTTGGCTACCTGTACATCGTGTGGGCTGTTGTTATGAGTGAGTGAGTATGGTTTTACACAGCTTTCAGCAACACTCCAGTATAAGCAGGGGACACTAGAAATGGACTTCACACATTGTACCCAATTAAGGAATCAAACCTGGTCTTTGGCAGGATGAACAAACACTTTAACCACTGGGCTACCTCACCAGTCATTCACTTCTTCATGAATACGTTTTGTAATTTAACCCCGCCGCGACACATAATAATTTTTGCGTTTTCAATTATGAGTTTCTTAAACGACTTGTTTGGTGGAGTCCGGAAAATGTTCAAATATCAGAAAGCTGTTGGGTATTAGAAAATGATAAATATGGGTACTTTTTATATTTATGTGGCAATTTTGTACGATGATAAAATTTGCAATTCATCGGTCCATTTCTGACTCAAACAGACAGTAATGGATGACAGCATCACTCCCTGCTGTAAACAAGAAGTTGTCAACAGTATGTGGACTTTTTTCCCGGTGTCCCCTACCTTGACAATACTCAAATAGTACTATAAAAGACATAAAACCTCACTCACTCACTCATTCATTTCAGGTGCAGAACAGAAGGCACATTACAAAATGACCATTTCATAACCACAGTCTGTCTGACACCCTTTTCAAATCACATTTTCCACTTTCCAGACACACATAAGCCTCTCCTCTCAAACTTCACAATGTCACATCATAACAATCCCAGACACCATTATCAGTGTTCATGAAGCATCATTGAAAGTCCACAGTGCTGTCGGAACAATTTACACTCACTCACTCAAATCCTGTATCCACACTGTCACTAACCTGTTTTGCCAAACTTGTGTATACCGACTTCTCTGTGTCACCAAGATTTGCCCACAAATCTCCCAGAATCCTTGTAACACTACGGTTGTCCAAGTCTGGGTTCTTCTCACGTACCATGCTGCGATGTCGCTTGCAGAAGATGAGGAACGCATTCATTGGACGGCGGACATCCGCCTTCTTCTCATGTTCAGGAGAATCCATCTGTAACCATGACAACATAAAGAGTAAGTGAGTAATGTTAGAGAGATGTTGGCAAGTGGTGGTCACTTGAGTAGGAAGATGGTTGATGTCTGGTTGGGTGGATGCTGGTGGTAGAGGGAGAGGCTGGTTCAGGTACAGGGGTAGGTGGGTGGGTGTGTGAATGAGTGGCTATGTAGATGGAGGGTAGAAGGGTACTATAAACATAGGAATAGCCAACTAATCAACATGATATATATTTTTAAACAATGGATAGAATAGTTAAGACTATAAGTGCCTGGAAAGTGGAAAATGTCATTTGAAAAGGGTATCAAACAGTCTCTGGCTATGAAATGGTCATTTGTAATGTGCCTTCTGTTCTGCACCTGAAATGAATGAGTGAGTGAGGTTTTTTGTCTTTTTAGTAGTATTTGAGTATTGTCATAGTAGGGCACACCGGAAAAAAATGAGTGAGTGAGTGAGTGAGTGAGTGAGTGAGTGAGTTTACACCACACTCAGCAATAATCCTGCTATGATGGTGGTCTGTAAATAATCGATTCTGGACCAGTCAATCCAGTGATCAATAGCACGAGCATCAATCTGTGCAAATGGGAACCGATGACATGTGTGAACCAAGTCAGTGAGCCTGACCATACAAACCTGTTAGTCACCTCTTATGACAAGCTTAGTCGCCGTTTGTGGCAAGCATGGGTTGCTGAAGACCTTCAAGACTATCAATATGACAAAGAGAACTTTAATTGTGAGTATTATTTGTAATAGTTAATAACTACCTGTGACAATATTTCGAAAATAAAGCTCCATTCCAACGTATTTATATACACATGTGTGCATATATGTCCTGTGAAGGTTTATTCCTGAATATATACTTACACTAGCTAGGAGCAAGTTTCTCCATGATGGGTGTAAGGGATTACTCTCCGACTCAGATGTTTTCGTAGACGAGGTATACAGAAAACATTTGAAGAAGATTGAGTGGACCAATCAGATGTGAGTATTTCAACAAGGAGGTGACATAACCTTTGTTACAGCCATATCCTCTGTATCTGGCATATATAGCTCCTTTATCAGCCATATAGATGTAACTTCCACAAAGTCACAACAATGAGTGAGTGAGTTTAGTTTCACGCCACTTTTAACAATGTTTCTACAATATCACAGTAGGTGACAGGAAATGGTAATGTTATCAACTTTAGACATTACATTTTCATGATGTTATCAACTTTAGACAGGACATTTTCATAATGTTATCAACTTTAGACATTACACTTTCATGATGTTATCAACTTTAGAGAGGACATTTTCGTAATGTTATCAAATTTAGACATTACATTTTCATGATGTTATCAACTTTAGAGATGACATTTTCGTGATGTTATCAACTTTAGAGAGGGCATTTTCATGATGTTATCAACTTTAGAGAGGACATTTTCGTAATGTTATCAACTTTAGAGAGGACATTTTCGTGATGTTATCAACTTTAGAGAGGGCATTTTCATGATGTTGTCAACTTTAGAGAGGACATTTTCGTAATGTTATCAACTTTAGAGAGGACATTTCCGTGATGTTATCAACTTTAGAGTGGGCATTTTCATGATGTTATCAACTTTAGAGAGGACACTTTCGTGATGTTATCAACTTTAGAGAGGACATTTTCGTGATGTTATCAACTTTAGAGAGGACATTTTCGTAATGTTATCAACTTTAGATGGGATATTTTCAGCATCACATCACTTTAAACAGGGCATTTTCATAAAGGATATTTCCGTGATTTTATCAACTTCAGACAGAACATCTCCATGACGTTATCAACTTTACATAGAACATTTTCATGATGTTATCAACTTTTGACAGGACATGTTCATGATGTTTTCAACTTTAGAAAGGATATTATTTTTGTGATCTTTTCAACTTTAGACAGAAGATTTTTGTGATCAAACTAAAATGCTTCATGGTTCAACTTCTTTATCATACAAGGTCACAACGTTTCGAGACAGTTTTTTGTGATGTTATCAACTTTATATCTTAAATACAGCCAAAGACAGGAGATGTTGCAGAACACTGTGCCTATGTCCAAATGAATCATCATGACACACATGACATAATGTTTGACCATTTTCCACTTGCAACACATAGGTGAGTTTAGTTTTACACAGGCAAGTTTAGGTGAGTTTAGTTTTACACAGGCGAGTTTAGGTGAGTTTAGTTTTACACAGGCGAGTTTAGGTGAGTTTAGTTTTACACAGGCGAGTTTAGGTGAGTTTAGTTTTACACAGGCGAGTTTAGGTGAGTTTAGTTTTACACAGGTGAGTTTAGGTGAGTTTAGTTTTACACAGGCGAGTTTAGGTGAGTTTAGTTTTACACGGGCGAGTTTAGGTGAGTTTAGTTTTACACAGCCCTTAGCAATACTCCAGGAACATCAGAAACGGGCTTCACACATTGTGTGGAGTATCCATGTGGATAATCAAACCCAGGTCTTCGGTGTGACCAGCAAAACGTCATAACCTCTAGGCTACTCCACCATCCACAACAACAAGTCAAGCCCATAACACTGCTGGAATATTGCTAAAGTGGCATAAAACTAAGGTCATTAACTACCTCCACAGAGGCTGTTTCCCCTTCACTGTCAAAACAGGTCAACTTTAGAAATCTGATACTATCTTTTTCCTTAAAGAACAAATAAACTCACATTTTTTGCACTCTTTTAACCATTGTATAGATAGATAGATATTTTATTGCGTATCACTCTATCAAGAAACAGTAGCAATATTCTATAAACTACAAATATGAACGTTACAGTAGTCACAGACATATAGAAATACAGATACATAAATGATATATATTACAACAGTTTATCATATGCAGTAAGGTCAAATGGAAGCAATATGTGGCAATACACAGGATTCATTTGAAATTATAAATATCATGACATATTTTAGAAATAGTTTCAGGATTTCTGTTTGAAAAAATTGTTAAAAATTGTTCTTTTCTTGAAAGTGTAGCAAAGTTTTGATTATGAAAAAGCAATGTTTGTAGAAGTGACTCCCTTTCTTTCCTATACTTAGAACAGGATATTATATAGTGTTATTCATCTTCTAAGATATGGCATGTTTCACATAGACGATGTTCTAGTGGGATTGCAGGTTTAGTATATCTTCCAGTTTCAATTTTGAGTTTATGATTTCTTAAACATAATTTGGAAAAATGTGACTTATGGGCCTTGTTTTTACAATGAGATAGATAGGTTCTCAAGATTTATGGATGACTTGACCAATCTGTAGGTTCTTAATTTGTTGTTTGATGTGGGAGAATCACTTAATGACAGTCTGAACATGTCTTCACATTTGGACGGAGTTTTATTATTTAGGACTTTATTCATTGTAAATTTATTGAATTTAGTTGTGTTAATTATTTCAAAAGTTTGCTTTATTTTATTAAATTTATCAGCCCAGCCTATATTGTGGTTACAGAGATTGATATTTGTTTCTAAGGCATCCTCAAGTATTATACTTGTTGTGCTATGTATATGGATCTTATAGTTAATTATCTTTTTGATGATAGGTACTAATAATGGCTGTATGAAAGACTTGTGGCTACTCTTAAGCGGAACACCAATTCTTCTAACAAAAACCTGTGGTTAATTAATAGTGTCATCATGCACAGATTTCCATCGGACCCCTCAGTTTGTGTTAAATATGTTGTTTGTGGTTGCGAAGTGAGTGTTGTGGAAGCCTGTACGTGTTAAATCAGTTGACTTGGTAAAACTTTATCCAAACACATGAACATCGATGAAACGATATATGAAGAAAGTATCATCATACATTTAAAACAACCTTGAAAAAACAGTTGTAAACAATCTATATCACAAACACCCATATCCAGGTTTTTTTCAAGACTGCAGAAACCCTGAACCATTATTTCACCATTTCGCCTCACTTTCTGTGAAAATGCTATGTCCAGTGAAGGGAGAGTTACTTCTGTCTTCAGGTGAATAAATCAGTAAAGTCAATGTCCCATCTAATACCTATGCATAACACTGCCATGAGCTACATACCTAATGTTAAATGTAGGTTATTTTTGTTTTGAAACGATCTTTGTAAGCATGTATTTCCCTAACGTCAACAAAAAGCCTTATGTGTTAACCTGTGTAGCTTCCCCTTCCGCCACACTGAAATACATTGTTGCAACGGTCACGTGGTATTGTCAATGTCACGAGCGATTCAACCGAAACCTCATCTCATATGTTTACAAACATACAAACCATACCTGACAAACATCACAGTTTCAACCATACGCTTTTAAATGGTATTTAATAGATTTTCTAGAGGGGCACCGTGGAAATGTAAACACCACGACCCAGAGACGATTTGAAACTGATTACGTTGTTGATTGACAGCCCAGCGAGCACCTGCTGTAGGTACTATCACAACACTTGTCGATTTCATCAGGCCATGACGCCTGCGATTTCAAACGAAAATATGTCAATATTTGGTCATATTATCAAATAAACACGACTAGAGTCATGTTAACACAAGCAAATGGGTACAGCTGAAGCACAATTCTAGTTCCGTTTCGTGCCATCACGGTGGGTCAGATTGAAATCGGGGATGCATGTCGTTTTCATACATTCTGTCAGCTGATTTCGCGTGTCGGTGACGCGATCAGAAACGACTGACTGACAACTAGGGGTATTTTGAAAGCTAAATAATCCCAGACTTTTATTTTAAACCATTCGCAAGTTGTAGCTGTGAATCAATGAGTTTTGAGTATGTTGACTGCGTGAAGCTCTCGGTGACCCCTCGAACCAACGCTCACAGACGCCTGTCGTGTCAAACTCAAAAATACGTTTTTACACAGAGACACCCGGCATATGTAACTTAAACAAGGTTCATTTTATCAAATAAACCACTTTAGTAAATCGACTGGTCATTGTTAACGTCTAGATTTGCTTATTTTGATCAAAACAGAAAGCTAATTACATATGCAAGCTTCAATGTTTCGCCTCTTTTTCTGTCAGCCAGCTCGCCCGGCCGAAACATGCGGCGACTCAATCTTCAATGAAAACAAGAGTTTTCACGGACCTGTAAGTGGAGAAAAAATAGAAATTCATGTAGACTTACCACTGTCTGTGATTGTGTGGCGTTACATCTGCTGTGATTGTTGATTTTCAATTTCAACAAGATCGGACACTTTCTGAACGGTGATGAGACAAAGTGGGCTCCTATGTCGGCCCTTGTAGCCGGGACAAACTGCTTTCCGTGCAACTAGTGTTAACTGTTATTTTCACATAGCGGTCTTCTGGCGCAGCGTGTAATATGTTTTTGTTGATATGTTAACTTTGATAGTACGGCAGTTTGATGTTTCGAAAGTGGAAGTTTTAGACATGCGCTGAACTGAGCATGCCAAACATAGATTACAATCATGTCATGACTAAGAGATCGACAGTCTGCCTGTCTGTCTGACAAGGGGAACATCCAGACAACCTGGACAATGAAGGGCAGACATCACTGGCGAGGAGAACAGACATGACGACACACACACTCATACACAAGAAGGCAGAACGGCACGTGGGACAGACACGAAGACAGAAGAACAGACAGGCAAGAGGTGCCTTAAATTGAAAATTCCCAGGGCTAAATACGAAGCTGTTTTAAAAACAAAGTAACGCGAACTCAGAGACAAAGTATTTTTGGACATAATAACTTTTACAAAAATAATATCTTAAATATTGTATATTCATAACTTTCACAGTTTATGAGTTATATGTATCATTGTATTTTCCTTTCAGTTTGTGACCCCCTGAAGATTCGTGTTAGAATTTATCTTCAGCAACACATGAATGTCGTAAGAGGCGACAAACGGGATCGGTAGGTCAGACCAACTGACATGGTTGACAAAATTAATATGCACCGGTTCCAATTTCTGATGGATGCTCATGGTGTTGATCACTGGATTGCCTGGTCCAAACTCTATTGCGTGGGGGCGCGGTGGGCGAGTTGTCTAAGGTGCCAGGCTACTAATCCAGCGAGTTTGGAGGTGCCGGGATTGAGCCCACCTGTGACCGGGTGTAAAAAAACCTTGGAGTCACATTTTGTGTGCAGACTCTTTCAGTGTTGGCACAACCCCAAGTGTACAGTACACAACCCTGTGTACTTAAAAGAACCCACGAATCCGTTGGTAGATGACCAGATGGTGGCCACACGAATACGTGCAAACACCTATACTTGCGGGTACAGCAACGTGCAGTAAACATGGACAAAGTACTGTGACTATCTGTCCTAGTCCTAGAGGGAAACAAATACCAGTGTCTTGAGCAAGCACTAGTGGTGTGGATATGTGCGATACATAAATATCCAATAATAATAATGAAATAATAATAAATAATAATTAAACAAAATCACTCACTCAGTTACATGATTTCTGATGTTTTTCTTAATCACTGTTTATATCAGAATATAACACAGAATATTATCGAAATCGAAACCAACGATCTCATCTTTCAGACTGCCATTGACAATTGTGTCCAACCATGAAATATGAGGCCTTCCCATATCATATCGCTGCAGATTCAATTCTGTCGACATTGAACCTAGCACGCGTCAGCATGCCAGTCACCCGGCAGACGGTACTCCCTTGCCACGAGCTGTCCAGGTGAAATCCTGACGTCAGCATGCCATTCACCCGGCAGACGGTCCTCCCTTGCCACGAGCTGTCCAGGTGAAATCCTGACGTCAGCATGCCAGTCACCCGGCAGACGGTACTCCCTTGCCACGAGCTGTCCAGGTGAAATCCTGACGTCAGCATGCCATTCACCCGGCAGACGGTCCTCCCTTGCCACGAGCTGTCCAGGTGAAATCCTGACTCGTCGGTGGACACAACGCCATTCCGATCTTGTCTCCTGGGCCGTAGATGTTATGTCAGACTGGCAAGACGTGACTGTCGGTGACTTTGGAGCAAACTTGCACGTTCTGTAGCAGGGTGGAGTGTCTCCTCAGTCGGTTCCCTGCACGTAGTCCTAGAACTGATTGGACCTCAGCCAGGAATGGTCCGAGCAGTCAAACTAGCAGTCTGCAGTCGACACCTTTGATTGGATATCCGAAAGTGGTTGTCCTGCTGACGTGACGTCACACGAGGACGTCGATTCGAGGCAAATCTTTCCCATTAGGTTGAAGGCGTCTACAAAGAGATGAGAGAAAGACTACCGCACGTATCCCACCTCTAGATAGCCAAATCAAGTCATATTTTTCCTCATCGTTAAAATTTAGGGGGATATGGGCGGAAGTGTTACCAAATGCACTCGTCCTTACCTATAAACAGGGGTGGTACACGAAGCCGGCTTCGTGCTTTGAGTGTTTTCTTCGTTTAGGAATGAGTGTGTGAGTTTAGTTTTACGTTGCACTCAGCAATATTCCAGCTATATGGTCGCGGTCTGTAAATCATCGAGTCTGGACCAGACAATCCAGTGATCAACAACATGAGCATCGATCTGCGCAATTGGGAACCGATGACATGTGTCAACCAAGTCAGCGAGCCTGACCACCCGGTCTTCAGACAAGCATACTCGCCTTTTATGGCAAGCATGGGTTGCTGAAGGCCTATTCTACCCGGGACCTTCACGGGTCTCTTCGTTTAGGAAGGCAGGATCCCGTGGAATCATTCGGCAAAACTGTTGTATTCGCATTTAACTTTTCCTGGATTCTGAAATGGAACTATTCACCAAGCATAAGATGACGCCTTGTTTATCGATAGTCCACAGATTGCTAATCTCTCCAGCATGCAATGCAAGTGCAAAAGCAATTTCACGCCTCCAACCCACACACGTGTACGGAGGAAACACACACTGTAAGAGGTGAAATTACATGGGGGAGTCCTACACGTGCTGTCCTACTTTCACTGCCCAATATTTGCTTGCCGGAGTTTATGTGGCAGATATTTGATATTGTATTTTCTTACAATTATGTACATATTAGTTTTAAGTCATTTAACAATGTTATGAATGTTTGTATATTAATAGCCTATTGCAGTTGCAAAGATATCACTTCATGTTTGAATATTTATTGATTTATTAACTATAGCTCTGTACTCCATTCTCATTCACCTGATGAAGGAGTAAGCATTAAATCCGAAACGTTGTGTTCTCATAATAAAGAAGTTGATATCCATAAAAATCTTCATTCTTATACTCAACATATTCTGTCAGAAACATATCTTTAACAGCCATGAGGTCAGCATTATTCTAGTTTCATTAAGGGTGATTAGGTAGGGTCATTACACTATTATGTGCCCTTAATTGACCCAGTCTGATTGGATCATTCAAACTCTTGTCTTCACTCCACTCTCATTGCTGGCACTGACAAGACATTTGCCTGTGCTGGAATATAACATTTTATAACATCACCAAAGGTCAGTTTAATCTTTATATCAATCAATCAGTGTGTATACCTTTAAATGCTATATTGTGGATGTTTATGTATTAATATAAGCTGTAACGTATGCGTAAATATAAACTATAACTAGTTAGGGCCACACTAATAATTCAATAATGTTTTAGTGTATAATATTTAATATGAATTCAAATAAGTTACCTATTTCATTGAAGTGTTTTCAGTCTTCCACGAGTAAAGGTTGCACTTTTGGATGGTTGATACGAGAGAATGTATAGTGTGTAAGTGAATGTTAGTATGAATGTGATATAAGTTTGAACTAGTTACCTATATTATATCCTAGGCACTGAAATGGTAGAGTATGGCTTACCTTATCCTAACTTTAACGTTAGGACAGATTACACAGATTATACGTGCGATTGACTGGCTTGACGACTTGGCGGCTTGGTGGGCTTGTACTTTGTACCCTAGTGCCATACACCGGTTAGGAATTGCACGTAGCATGATTGTATATATTTATGTTGTATTGTGTACTTTATATGCTTTATCTGGGCATGTTTACTGTATCACTCACTAACTTAATATTTATGACAATTACACAAGGAGTGATCGCCCCTTGTAGTCTATTTGTCCAGAGTATGTGTAATAATAGTATTTCATCTAAATGTTGTGATAGCTGATTTTACATCTCATGTGTATATTATAGCTTATGTAATAATTGAATCATGTATTGTTTTAGGGTGACGTTGTCAGTATGGAATAAACATTCTCACACACGTAACCAGTGTCCGATCACAATTCCGGTGACACTAAGAAAGGTATGCTAGTGGAACAGGGTGACAAGTTTATGTGACTTTACTACTGGCATGAAGCAACTGTGTATATTAAAAAATATATCTTGTATTATTTTATGCAAAACAGATAACATTATTTCTGGTGTTTTCCCTAACCATTGTTTAACTTATGACAGGGTAAAATGGAAATCTGCACGATTTGACTCTTGGCATCGTGACACGCCCTTAAAGATAAAATAAAATATAGCTGCGAGCAGCGATGAGGGCTTCTTGGATTTTATGCAATACAGCCATTTGCATCTGTGACGTACCTCCAATTGTAGTCATGGCTACAGCTAATATAAATACATATTACTGTCAGTAATGGGAAATGTGTCATTCTTTAACTTTGAATTCTGGCTTTGAAAAAGATGCTATCTGTATTAGAACATGAAAGAAACAAACATAATTTTTGTCTATTCAGTAATCAAAGAATGCATACGGTACAACGATCTGTTCAAAATGCCTAAAACATAAAACTTGGTGTCACAAGCTGAATGTGATTCACGCAATGTGAGTCACTTAAATATATATATTAAGTAAATCTATCTCAGGCAGCATAACCAACACTTTCGCTGATCTAAATTCAAAAATAAACAGGAAAATTTACCATTGATGTTAATGACATACGTGAACTTGAATTGTTCCTTAGCTTGCGATGAATCTTGTAAATTCACTCTACTAGCACAAACATAGAACCAGTTCAGATGGATTCAGTGTGTTCACTTTCGTGGTTAAACCGATGTAGATTCGACTTAAAATATTCATACCATCATACCAGTATCATTTGAATGCTCAACACCATAGGACGATAGTACATTCCTTTAGTCCAAATCATATTGGTTGTGACTTTATAAATTTAAAAACAAATTAACAGCAGCTTTTCCTGCTTCAATGACAATATTTCGCTAGATCATCAGCACGAGATACATCATTTGGTAGATATAATAAATCACACAGAGTATCTTAAATGACTAATAAAACTTGAACAAAATGACTATTTAAAGGGGCACTGATGCGGAGGAAATAGGGTTGGCCCTGCTGTCATTGCAAAAATCATAAGTAAATTTTACCGTGGTTTACTATATGTGATAATAAAAACACACAACTGATTTGTTTGCATTCGTAATCTAAAAACAACGACTGTGCCATTGGTAGAGAAATCTGAAAAATTTCTTACTTAAAAAAAAAATGGTTACACTTATCTACCCAAGTATACAACAAATGCTTATATGTATTTCTTATGTAACAACGAAGTTCCGTTAGTATCCTCAAAACAGTTTCGACCTGTAAGTCTTTTCAGGCTGCATGCGACACAGAGATTACATCTTCCTTGCTGTAACTCGAGTTTGATGGTATAAACCTACACGTTATTTGTCACCATTCACTTGGTGGTTTGTTAATGAATTTATAACAGGTATTATTGGTGGTGACACCACTCATATTCCTCAACAAAGGTTCCCAATTGGCAATTCTTCTATATGGAGTAAGTACTCAACATTAATTATTAATTAAGATCTGATGTGGCAAATGTATTACATGTTATCTAATATGTGCATGTAAGGGTTTATCAGCTGAGTTACAAAACCTAACATCGATCAAAGGATTAACCGATAACACGATGATTGATTAATTACATTTATCTTCAACAGCGGATTTGTCAAAAGGCAGTGTGTATAGATGTACTAATCTATGCTGACAACACCCTGTCATAAAGTGTGAGTGTAAAAACAACATCCTCCCTTCAAAGAATTAACCACCATCGCGTTGACTGATTGATTGCTCATTATTGGTTAACTAAATTACTTAGAATGGCGGATATCATACAATTAGTTGCCAGGTGTGCTATCTTAGGTGACCTTTGTGAAAGACCTGAAACGATGTGTCATTTTTTCGCAAATTAGACTGTTGTAAGACACACGACATAGAGCAGGATTATTTACCATCTACAGATGAATGGAATATCGTTCTTTCGTGTGGATATTGATGGATACATTCCTGAACAAGGTAGTAGCCTGGCATTGTTGCTATAACATTAGTCTGTTTTAAATTCATTATTTGCATTTTGTTTTAATTTAGTCGTTGTAGCATCCAGCAGAATCTATATGACAGAAAACATACACAAGATCGCGCATAGGGTGTGTGAAACATAGGATCCACATTGGCAGTCTATACAATGTTTAAATGTTATAGTCATGTTAGAAATTTACTATAAGTATAAGCAGATCGCTTGCTCTTTTATCAATTTCAGTGTCAACACGATGCCATTTGTGATTAATTATTTCAAATGACACCAGCATATCGCACCGGTACCTCGCGAGACGCTCCCGATTTGTTTACTCGCGGCCTGGAATGAATTTCACGTGCATTACATGTTCAAGCAGAGATAATGAGGGTGGAAAGGAGAGAGATGCAAGGAAATAGATTTTTAATTGATCTTGATCTTGAAATCCATTCAAATGCATGTAAATTTATTTATAATATTGAAAGAATACGGGAGCTCGACCGAAAATATAGTATAAGTAATTATAAGTTACATTCATGGTTTCCTCGCTGCATTGGTAAATATCCACACTGTTTTAGGCGTGGAGATTTATCGGGAGCCCCACGCCTAAAACAGAAGGGATACTGACATATACACTTCGGTTTTTGCTTGATAGATTTTGTATGTATAAATGGACGCATAACGTACACAACACACCAAAAAGCTGTCCGTGGTTTCGGATTTTGTCTTTGTTGTCTCATATGTATGTAAGTCTATAAGAGGAGTTTCTCTAAACAACTCATTTCATTTGAAGCTCAGGTAAAATTTATCGGGTCAGCGGTAGTGCTTTTGACATACACAAAGAGACGTGATATTTATACATACAGGACATCAACATATCGCCAAATTTGAAAGGAACCGTTGAACATAAAAACTGCAGTCAATGATGGTGTGTATTCCCAGACGCTCGCAATCCTCCACACGTTTTCTTTCAGATTCTCGTGCCCTTTGCCAGTGAAATGACTTGAAAATGTCGGAGGACCCTTTGGCACATTCCGCCGCGTATTCATGGGCCGTCGGTGATAAAAAGAAGTGCCTATTTCCTTAATAAGCCGAAACTTGGGGATTTTGATGGCTGGCATTGTTCATGGTGATGTGTGCGTAGAAGCAAGCACTTTCGATAGATATTTAAAGCGGTCTAAGCAGAAATATTAGTAAATTTGCTTCGCACTCTTTCCTTTCATTAGGGGGCACGTCTCAAACGTTGTGTCTTCGTTTTAGCTAATACAGTCTGTATCACCGTCAAAAGGGAGCATTTCAACAATGATGTAAGTGCGTAGGGAGGTGCCTGGAGACAAAGTATGGCAAGTTTGAAAGCGGTAGCTGTTGTAGTTGTAGTGCAGCAGATTTTGGGAGCAAAGTAGTCAGAATTTGGCTGAAAAACAGCAGCAAAAACTTCAATCCCAAATAGCGGCCAAACGGTGCATTTTAGCGACTCGGCCTATACAGATGAAATTGTAGACATTTTGATTGCGCATCTGCTCAAGAAGTTTGGTAGTCATTGCAGCAGTAGTTTCGGAGATAATTGCATTTGAAATTGAAAATTTTGAATTAATTTTGATTTATCTGCCCTTTGCTATTGGGCCCACAGCCTAGAGATTTTAATGGGGAATATCTACACCTCGGTGCGCATCTCCCTGATTTTTTTCAAGCGATTCTGTCCACTGGTGCTCTTTGTAGCGCTGGAACAAAATACGGCGGAAAAATAAATAATAATAATAAAAACATCAGTAATTACAATAGGTCTTTTGCCTTATGGCAAGAAGCCCTAATTATGGTGCCAAAGAGAGTTCCCAAATTCTGCATATCGAGTGTGTCCCTAATTGGCGTTGGTGCAGGCTTGACAACGATGACGCATAGGCGACACTAAGCTACGTAAGAAAGCTTTGGGACTGTTGTTCCCTGTCTGAACCAAAGCTTGTTCCAATTCAATGATTGATTCTTGGTTGGACGTGAACGTTTCTCCAGTTCATCCCTGATGTTTTCGATAGGGGGCAGGTCCGGAGAAACAGCTGGCGAGGGGAGTACCGAAATGTTCTGCTGCCCCAGGAACTCTGTCACGACACGAGATGCGATGTCTCTCCATACTATAACGCTTACCGTCACCAAACTGACCACGATGGCGTCAGCACGGCGTTCTCCTTGCCGTCTGTACAACGTCGCCGTGTCATCTGAGCTGTCAAGATGAAATCTCGACTAGTCAGTGAAAAAAACTAGACGTGACTGTCTCTGATGTTGAGGCAACTTGGGACGTATTGCAGACCGTCGGGACTGGATGCTGTGTTCCCTCTGTCCATGAAACTGATTTGACATAAGACAGGAATGTTCCGAGCAATCAGACTCGATTCCTTAGATGGGTCAATCGAATGTCGACGTCTTGCTGACGTGACGTCACGCGTGGACGGCCAGTCCAAGTCAAATCTCTCTCGTTCCCTTTGTGTTTGAACGTCACCAAAGAGATGAGATTGTGTTTCGATGAATACCAAACTGTCTGGCCACCTCATTGTTTACCACTCCAGTCTCCAGCATACCTAAGGCGCGGATACACGGACATGACGTACTCTCAGTTTAGGTTGAAATTTGATATACGTAGGACGTGACATCAAATTTGATGCAAATTGCTTTTAATCATGTCTTTTGAGGGTTATGTTTCAATTATATTTTATATTATACGGTTTTATGTTATACACAGTTACTTTTTACGTAGTAAGGGGAGACTGGGGTCAGTTGCAGCACTTTTTACTTAACATCTTGTAATTCGATACTAAACGACCGCTCACACAAATTAAACGGTACTAACTAGTACAATCGCATCTTGAGTTTAAGCGACGGCGTTATTTAAAGTTCACTATCATGTCGTTACAAAGGTATTACGTATCAAATGCAATGAGTGCCAGTGTTACAGCTGACCCTTAGCACGTCGCAACTGTAACAAAGAAGGTTCATATATAACAATATGTTTATTTTCGAAATAAAATCAAAATAAAACTTGATCTGTTGAGGTGGAAATGGACTAACATTAAACCTTTATCACCATCGACATTCAAATTGTTTTGGGTATAATATTCTTTTATTGGTATGCACAAATATTATACAACGACTAACACCAAGAACTTTTGCCCGAGTGTTACAATTGCCCCATTCGGTAGTAGCCATGTTTCATGCCACGTCATATGTTAACAACTTCGGACTTATCAAATATTTCTACTTCAAAATATGGCATAATACCTAAATACTACGCTTGAAAAGTTTCTTCCATACCAAGCAACATTTATTGCAGTAAGAAAGTTTTATTACGTTTTGTTAAAAAAGAACTTACTGATGGGAAAGACGACTGTTCGTCAACTGTATCTCGCCATGAGCGAGTAGCTGAAATACGCCTGGATGTATGCCGCAGACAGGCAAAGGGAAATAACTCTACTCACCTACACTATACTTGAACGAAACCGTTTACAGTAATAGCCCTTGCTACAATTGCCCCGTGTTGCAATTGACCCCGGTCTCACCTACATGTTCTGTTGAGCAGAAGCGAAACAGTTACGCTCGCACCGCCTTTGCTCACTTCCATACGAGGGAGAGTGAGTTAGTTAAGTTTTACACTCCTTTTAGCAAAATACCACGACCAGAAATGGGCTTCAGACATTGTGCCCATGTGGGGAATCGAACAAGGCTACACCACCGCCCTTATTTGTAGGAGGGACATTAGCCTTAAATATTGTTACAAGCTTGGGTGAAGCTTTGGGCAATTAAAATGGCATGCACAATTATATTATTCCAGTAGTATATATTGAAATAATTCGAGAAGCCATAACTTAATCAATTGTGTTATTGGTTTTGATATATAGTTTGTTACGTGTGGTTCTAGTCAAAATGATTGGCCTGCTTCAAAAGGGGACCGGTTACCCCCAGTAACCCCCGTGGGTCAACCTGTGGGCGACATTAACAACTGAGGTAGTGTATTGGTTAGCACGTCTGCTCGAGTTCGATTCCATTGAGTGCAGTGTGAATCATGTTCATGGTGTCTCCACTACGATGTTGCTCATGTGTGTTGCTAAAAGCGACTTGAAGCCAAAATCACGACCTTATTCACGGTATGACAATGGTTAAAGAGCCGTAGAAAGGTTGTTTCAATGAACATTAAATCACGCAGCAAGTCAGTATTTAGCCGAGAGCTGCCACGACTTGAAACAATCTGCCCCCAGTTGACCGACCTAAGAGATTTTAAGGATTGTATCCGTGTAAGATTAGCTTGGTTATGAAAGCTATGGTGTAAAAGAGATAGAATCCTTTAGGCAATACGTTGACATTAACGTCGTGCAGGAATTCTTGAACAGTTCTGGCTTTGTGAGACCTTGCGTTTGTCGTGCTGCAAGATTACCCGTCTTAGCAGATGGCGTATAAAGAGCACCACAAAATGCCCCAGGTTCCCTCGTATGATAACCAGTCTTGTTCTCTGGCCACAAATGTCGCCCCATACCGTCACGGCTTCCCCATGGAACGGATGAAATTCTTGAACGCAGTTTGGCGCCAGTCGCTCTCCTCAACGAAGAAAAGCTCTAACTTTCCTATCGTTTCTGAACCGACTGCACCGACTTTCATCTGTAAACTCTCACAGTCATCGATGTTCAGTTCATGCCCACTGCAGTCTGCGTTGGCGATGTAGACGGATCAAGATCATTCCACGGAAAGAGCCTTGGCTCGTACACAGCCATGCCAAGTCGTTACTGTTAGTCTGCTCATGGTGTGTCACGAATCTGTTGCTGAACTCCAATATGACCGGTTCTCTGGCCGGTGTCGTGACACTAGGGTTTGGCCAGTTTGCTGGTAGCAGTTTATCAATTTGTTGATGATGACATGGCTCCAGCTGAAGGTTCTTCCCACCTGTCGTTGTGGAGATTCCAGGTGAAGGAAGGTGTAACGTGAAACAGTAGTTGAGGGAAGATGTAACGTGAAACAATAATTAAGGGAAGGTGTAACATGAAACAGTAGGTGAGGGGACGGTGTAACGTGAAACAGGAGGTGAGAGAAGGTGTAACATGAATGAGTAGGCGAGGGGAGGTATAACGTGAAACAGTAGTTGAGGCAAGCTGTAAAGTGAAACAATAGTTGAGGGAAGGTGTAACGTGAAACAGTCGGCGAGGGAACGTGTAACATGAAACAGTTGACGGAAGGTTAACGTGAAACAATAAGTGAGGGAAGGTGTAACCTGAAACATTATGTGAGGGAAGGTGTGACGTGAAACAGTAGGTAAGGATAAGTGTAACGTGAAACAGTAGGTGAGAGAAGGTGTGACGTGAAACAGTAGGTAAGGTTAGGGGAACGTGAAACAGTTGGTGGGAGAAGGTGTGATATGAAACAGTAGGTGGGAGAAGGTGTGACATGAAACAGTAGGTGGGAGAAGGTGTGACGTCAAACAGTAGGTGAGAGAAGGTGAGACGTGAAACAGTAGGTGAGAGAAGGTGTGACGTGAAACAGTAGGTGGGAGAAGGTGTGACATGAAACAGTAGGTGGGAGAAGGTGTGACATGAAACAGTAGGTGGGAGAAGGTGTGACATGAAACAGTAGGTGGGAGAAGGTGTAACATGAAGCAGTAGGTAAGGATAAGCGTAACGTGAAACAGTAGGTGAGGGGAAGTGTAAAGTGAATGAGTAGGTAAGGGAAGGTGTAACGTGAAACAGTAGGTGAGGGGAAGTGTAAAGTGAATGAGTAGGAAAGGGAAGGTGTAACGTGAGTGGAGCTACATGAAGATGGGTGACATTATCATTCACATCAGCGAGCCTGACCACCCGATCCATCAGTCGCCACCTACGTAGTGCAACTTCGCTCTTCCCTGAAAGGCGTGGACGGAATAATCAGACTGCGTCGAAATGTCAAAATAAGACGTCATGAAATAGTTTTCGAATGTTCGGTTAATGGGTCATTGCATAGCACTACCGGGACAACATACTGAAGCCCGGTGTTGTCCTGTTTCCAGGACATGTGGGTGTACGGTTTGTCCCTCCTAAACACCGTGCATGCATCGCCAGTATTCGCCTCCAGCTCCACAATACACGTACAATGCCACGACCAGAAATGAACCGGAAATGATAATGAGAAGGCCCTGGTCTCCCACTACTCTGCGGAACTTGGCAAGGTGCTATAAGAGGGGTGAGACAATGTGCCTCAAATCGCCATAATGAGATTAATACACACTTTGCCTCATCAAGTTAATGAATCTTTCACAAATTCTTACGCTATTTCTGATTTACGGTATAACTGATTACTTTAACTGATTGCGAAAAATCAACATTGAAGGTCCCCATCTTTCCCATATCGTCCTTTAAGAACCCATGAAGATCCGGGCTAGATCTTCATTATGACATTGGTCTGGCTAGATGACTTGGTTGATACATGTTTGTAACATAGACGGGTGCTCATGATGTTGATCACTGGATTGTCTGGACTAGGCCTGGGTTTTTTACTGACCGCCTCTGTGTAACTAGAATATTGCTGAGTGTGACGCAAAACTAACTCACTCACTCGTCCTTTAAGATCGTTAGTAATCA
This sequence comes from Haliotis asinina, assembly GCF_037392515.1. NCBI lineage: Eukaryota > Metazoa > Mollusca > Gastropoda > Lepetellida > Haliotidae > Haliotis > Haliotis asinina. Next base: position 3,569,346 of record NC_090280.1, read on the forward strand.
TAACATCTGTTGAATTTCAGTCTTAATGTGTTCGAGGTTCGGGCAGTTGTCATGCAACTATTACAAGGAACTAATATCTCTTGCAAGTTTGAATATATTTATTTCCGAGTATCCTATACTTTATGTGTGCAGTATATAAGGTGATATTTGTAGTACATTGTCAAGTAAATCACTTTTATTTACACTATCATACATGTGTATAGAGGATAACATGTACAAAATACTTACGTGATTCAACACAAGGTTAATATCAGTTACATGTGTGGAAGGTGCCGATTACATATAACATAGTATGCATAACACACACGTATGAATATTAGCAGATTCACATTAGCTGATTCACATTAGCAGATTCACATTACCTATTGTGTAACAACAGATGTATTTAGTGCTATATCATGTTCGCTCGGTTGCCTTTTATGGCAAGCATGGGTTGCTGAAGGCCTATTCTACCTTGTATGGCAAGCATGGGTTGCTGAAGGCCTATTCTACCTCGGACCTCCAGGGATCTCTTTAATGAAGAGAAATGAAACCCAGACCCATTTGATTTATATGAATGTAGAAAGACATACATGAATGCAATCACATAGATATTATCTATACACATGATTTAGATTAAAATTGACGTTTTCATATTCCGGTGTAGAGGTGTATCAGTCATCTGACTGTGACCACAAGTAACGCTACATCAGAATGCACCAGGTGGGACTCACATCATACGAGTGTCATGACATATGAGTGAGCAAAGAAAGTCAATCTTCTTTTCCTGTCTAACCATTGTACAGTACAAACAATACTTCACGTGTAATATGAACACATATGTGAACAGTGTATGTATGGAATATATGTCAAACGTTGTATTTCATTATAACTGTGTAAATAATCTGTCAATACTCAGCTATACTCTAATGTATTTACTTCATGATATCCGATCATGCTTTGTCCTAAATGCACCAATATTTTTATGACTTTTAGTAGAATTCAGTTTGCTATAATCCTCGCACAAAGGTACGTTTCTAGCTGTCAAAAGTGCGTAATATAGAAGAAATAGCAAAATTTGCCATTGTGTAAGTACTTATTACGATAATGAGTTCACTTGTAACCGAACATGCTCAACGCTAATTTGCTCATCACTCTATGTTTGTTTGTTTGAGCCTTATGTTTTATTATTTGTGTAATAAACTACCTTTGCAAAATAACGTATGACACTCTTATATATCGTAAACTATTGTACATCAAAATCGTTAAATGGTATCGTAAAGTTCACGTTGTCAACGCAACAGCAGAAGCCCGTTCCGCTCAAAATCTGCCATAATAAGTTGTGCGGGCAGTAGTCTCTCTTTACTTGCAGAAAAGTAGGTCAAGGATAGCTCGCTTTGACCCAGGGAAGAGAAACAACTGGGAGAAAGACGGATTTTCCACCCAAATTATGACTGATGAATCAAATCAAGGACACGGTGAACTCAAACTGCTTCTTTTGCATATATTTGTGAACAACACCGCGACACCTGTCATCGGCCGTAACTCCACCTTTCACTTCCAACACGTGTAAACAACAATGGCGCGAAAGTGCACGTGGACACTTGGAACGCTGCATACTGTAAATATGACAGATATCTGTACCCAGTGAACACGGGGAAGTGTTGTCGACGCCCTAACAACAGAATTTTTGTAATAATTCTTCTGTTTTACATGCCACCCCTTTGAAATGACTGCGCAATAATGTGGCCAATCTGGGCAGCGCATCTGACAGTCGGAGGTGCGTGATAACACTAGACTTGCCGGGGCGTCTTTTGTGGAAACTTTCAAATGGCACTCAAAATATGTTATTTACTCACTGTGTTCATGGCCTGTAATTTGACAACCTATTTGTTTCAGGTTAAATGATGTTTTATTTCCATAATTGATTTATTGTTTCAGCTGCTCAGCAAAATATATTTTTACTGAGGTTTGAGTAAGTCTTGAGTTGCGTAACGTTGTGTCAGAATATTGATGATACCATTATTCCTCGCGTCTATTCTCGGGTTTGAGCTGGCATTGCATGTTATCTAGCCATCACCAAAATATCTTCACATCTATATATTGTGCTGACGCGAGAAAATGTTGAAAAATCATTCAACAACTACATGTATGCTTTCTGTGAATACTAAAATTTGTAGTTGTGCTGTGTATGAAATGAGTGAGTTTGGTGATACGTCGCCTTTAGCAATAATCCAGCAATATTACTGCGGGGTACACCCGAATTGGGCTTCACACATCTTATCCATGTGGCCAATCAAACCGGTGTCAAGTGAACTCTTTCTCCACTGGTGTCTACCCCTTAGTCCCACTGTGCATGAATCAAGTGAATGGGCGAGAGTGTTGGGGCAGTATTCCAGTAACATCACGACACCGGATACCTGACACAAGGTTCACACAAGGTTCACACGTACCCAGATGGGGAATCGAACCTGGGTCTTCGGTATATGACGAGCTAACACCAGGACCACCCCACTAAGTATATCCAGGTATTTACGTATGTGTGTTACTCACTTTTACAGATTATACCTTGACAGAAAATCTCAAGCGTAAATTATTATTCTTTGAAAGCTGAGTTTTTAGTTATCGAAAACGAAACATATCCCTTTTTTCCAGATAAGTTTCATATTTGTAGTAGGTCCCAATACCGGTTCGCTGCCATTGTGACACGTCTCTCAGTACCACATGCGTGTTCCCGAGTTTCACTAAACACAAATTCATTGTCAAGCAAGGAACAAAACAAAAAAACTTCCCAGGAGTGCGTATGTCTGGCTCCATCGTCTCATATCCCCCAATCAGTAAAAATAAAAATTCTTATCTTCACAATTTGTTCAACGACGCACGTGCGTATCGTGCGTCGTCGTCGTCTGTGTCTGGACACCATTTCACGAGCAAATCGTTTAAATGCACGTGATTACACACCTTCCCCAGTTGTAGACCTGGTCTACTGTACATCTACCGATGAGGATCCTTGACGATCACCAGTAAGTGCTTTATAGCTACAGCTAACAATAGAATGTTTTAAATCTGTGGGCCCATTCATGTCTAACTCTAAGGGTATGGGTTCAGATTCCGTACTTTCCTGAGAAATTTGATTTGATCACTTTCTAGACTGCATTGTGTATTGAAAACTTTCGGTCGTGGGAGCCGTACCAATCTACACTTTTTGAAGTGGTACACTCCCGGTTTGCGGTGGCTGGGTGGGTTAGAAGGTTGACTTTGTGTAATGGGTTAGAATTACGCGACGGGTGTCAGCAAAACCGAAGTACTAGAAAGCCTTATTCCAGTTATGTGTGCGATGTGAACATGTTTATGCACAATCGAGACAAATGTCAAATGACAACGATGACATGCTTAAACCGACTGAACATGAACCGCACGTGTGTGTATTGGCAATTCTAACGGGCGAGATTACACTGAGGTGCAGGTCCATTGTCGCCTGTCGCGGCTGACGGGATCAGGTGGTTAGTCTGACAAGGTTTATGAATGTCGATGTGTCCCTGTTGCATAGATTCATGCTCATGTTGTCAATCACTGGATTGTCTGCTCTAGACACGACATTTACCGACGGCCGACATGTTGGTGAAGACTGCCGAGAGCGGAGTTACACAACGGCCAGGCAAGCCGGTGAAACTGACCGGCATGTTTACATGAGGGACAATAGTCATGGGGCAAATGTCGAATGTCCAGTCAGCGTGTTGACTGAGTAAACAACATCAATTGTTTCATTGATTGTGTTGACAGCGTTGATTATACAGTAAGAAAGAAACGGGTTTAGGCCTTTGGTCTTGCTGTCTTGTGTAACCTTTTCTGCCAGGAATTTTACTTTTGTTTTATTCCACGTGCAGTTTTGTCGAAGGCTTTTTTCATATCCAAGTACATTAACTATTGTGTCACATCTGTTAAAATTCTGTTAAATTGCTTTTTCTTGTAAAATGTTCACATATTTTTAGTAAATCAAAGTGATCTTCATGCGACTGAAACATTTGTATCGTCAGATTTGTATATTGACGAAAATATCATGTACAAACACAACAACCCAACAAAGATTTCACCAACCGATCTTTAAAGTTCGGATTAAAATTGAAAACAGTTATAGGTGTGTTTTTTCTTTCTCTCTGAACCAACACGTTTTCAGTATAAAGATCTTCCCCTTTCGACTACTATCTTGTGAAAGCGGTGTTAAGCGCAATATCTGTCTTGACATTTAGGAACATTTCAGCTGACCCGGTTTCGTCACAAACCCTCAAGCTACAGGTATTTGCAAGCAGTGATTTTATTTCATTAGCGCTTCGACAACCCCAGCTTCAAGCGCGTGTAGCATGACACATTGATTTCGATTAAGAGAGTATTTGACTCAACCGGTGCAACGTATCTCCCAAGGTCTAACCCCGACTTAAGAATGGCCTAGTTCTACGATCGCATGGTGCCTGGAACTGGTCCTTGACTCGCGTGGTCAGACCTAGGCCCGGTTGTTGGTATGTCGTTAAATCCTAACGACGTGGATCGCTTTGTTAGCGTTTTCTTCGTCACATGGTTGAGAAACTGCCTCGGTTTCCTAACTTCATGGATCGATGTTCCTGGGTTTTCACAGATGACGCCATACCGACATCCCAAGGTTCATGGTTGACCGTGTCTCATCCTTTCACCCCCTTCGCGTGCTCGTGTGGGATATTCGTTTTATAGGGCAAAAGCACTGATGTACCACACGTCAATTCAACATGGCAACTCCTTCACTGACAGTATAGTCCAAACCCACCTCCCATGGTTTTGTCCCCTACTGACCAGCTCCAGGCAGTGAAATAACACAGTACCGTCTTATTTTGGTCTCACACGGCCAGGGTAAACCACGGACGATCGACTCTCCGCCTCCATCGACATATCCCCATCTCATGTTTAAGGGCTGCCATCGATATATATGTTTAATGCACCTCGTGAACATCCGGGTTAGTCTCGGAAACCTGGTTGTCGTCAAATGCGATTTACTGGATCTGGTGGCCAGTCTCCCCTGAATGTTATAGTTTAGTCAAATGAGATTCCGGATTTTAGAATTTTAGATAACTTGATTACTTCAAATATGTATTACAAGTATATATAAGATACACACTTGCCAAATTTCTTTTCCTGGCTGTGCGAATATTGAAATAAGCTATATGCTCCATGGTGTATACTACCTAAATTAGGTTAAAGACCTAGATTTCTTTTTCATGGGAGTTTCACGGCAGGTGGGTACTGCAAAACACGACTTCCATTTGGGGTCGTTCTTTTACCCGTTTTGAATATGATAGTTTGTCCTAAATGAGTGGGTGCAACGTGTGAAGCCCATTTCTGGTATACCTCAGCGTCATATTGCAGGAATATTTCTAAAAGCGGCTTAAAACCAAACTCACTCAATCACTCCAAAATACGCGCAGGAAGGCAGACAATTCATTATGATCAATAAATGCTAGTTGTCACAGCGATAATGTGAAGCGCTCGTAATATATACTATAGCTGTACGGTTCCCGGTGCTGATTGTCAAAAAATCAGTGAGTTTAGATATTGTCACATTGGCAGCATTTCTGTCATATGGCGAGAGAGGCAACACGCTTTACCCTCATAGTCACAGAGGTACAGCACATGTTCCCAGAAATGTTCATTTAGCCTTGTCTGTCTGCCGGTCAGACCGTGGGTGGTGGAGTAGCCTTGTGGTTAAAAGAGGTTCGTCACGCCGAAGACTTGGGTTCGATTCCCCACATTGTACAATGTGTGAAGCCCATTTCTGGTGTCCCCCGCCGTGACATTGCTAATGGCGGCGTAAAATAACACTCAGTCACAATCAGATCATGGTGACGTATTTACTGAGCCCATCTCATGTCTAGAATAATTCGGAATCCCGGAACTCCATTGCAATTTCATATTACATATCTGTATTTATTTGAGTGTGTATTTGTGCGACTAAATGGTGGTGTGCATGTGGTCTCTTTCGGACGTCCTTTGGGCAACCGTCGTTCACAGCTGGATATATTATTCAACACAATGTATCGGATTTCTTAACACGTTCGACTTTTGAACACTAGACTTATGAAAATTGATGTGTTGTGCCGACTGTGCATTCCTGCCGCTTAATATCGCTAAACGCTACAGGGAACAAAGCAAGGAATTGTGATTCCTGGCTAACTGCCAAACACCCCGTTATAGCGCACGCGAGCGTGCAGGTTTTACCTATACAAGATTTCATTATATAGGGTATTAGTATCGAATGATATCAGAACTGATTCCTCTTTGGAAATATTCAAAACGAATACCTTTCTTAAATGCACCTATAGAGAACTGCACGACCAATCCCGTAGTAAAATGCACGCCATGTGAGTCGATTAGCAGCGGGCCAGTTAATATACAAAGAGGCGCAATTTTCGCATGATCAATGCGCATGCTGTGAATCACTGGATAGTGTGGCTTGAGACTAGATCGCCGCCAAGTAGCTGGAATATTGCTGAGTGCGGCGTTAAACAAAAAATTAATGAATTACGGCACACAACCAAATTTCAGTAAGCGAAACAATAGAAGTATTTATAATGAACCAAGACAGATGTTTTCCGAATTCAGTATACATGTACCGGTGCTCCACCTTCGGCTGAAATGTTTTGAAAGAAAGCTTTTTAAGTAGCGTCGACCTACTGTTGTTGAATGATCAGCTGAGTCCCGAGGAACAGAACGTGTACATAGGTTATGTAAGTGGTTACAAACCTTTCAATCAACTTCTGTCATTTCGCTAGTCATGTTCAAAGGTAGATAACTCCTGTAGCTTTATCTGCTCCGGGCAGTGCCAATGGCCCGAAACATGGCGATGATTTCTATGACAATACCAGTTCAGTTGCAAATACATTTTGCTCTGATATTATATTGTTACGAGGTACACAAAGCGCTACTGTGTCATTACGGAGTACAAATCAGGCTCAGAAAAAAGATGCATGTGATATGAACACCAAAACTACGTTTCAGGTATCTACAAAGGATGCAGTTTATCTCGCAGGTACATAGTAATCACCACCACACGTGTTTACGGTGTTAACAGTAACACTAAAGTAAACATTTTGGTGATAAAAATCATCCTAACGGACAGTGACTAAAACGGAACAATGGAAACAGTCTTGAATCGATTTGCAATACATTTACTTCGAAACCTACAAAATGTGTCAACTTAAGTTATATTTCTTTAACGAACAAACTATTTAGAATTCGTTATTCCAGTATTTCAACTCGCCGAGAAAATTAAATACCACAGCCCTATACGAAAACCTTGTCGACAGCATGTTACTTAAACCACCCAAAAGAAGTTATGGACAACTTAATCAGAAAGAATAGGATGTTATTAACTTTTAAAGGGATGTGTTTAGGTCTTTGAATGGCATTTAAAAGTGACCTGCATACATGCAGGCAGAAATTCATGGATGTCAACCTTTGTAATATGAGGAGTAGGATGTTTCGGGGTATTATTCCACCGCCTGATGTTCCTTACATACAGAAGGTGGCAACAGTATATATCCCACTTGAATGATATAAATGTATATATTTTAGCTTATCGACCATATTTCCAATAATAAAATACACAATCTTCAACAAACTGGGTACAGCCTATGGCCTACCCACGTGACAACGGCCATAACACACGACTAACGCTTAGTTTCTGAAAGTATATTTCCATATATTTGGAAAAGGATTTCCAGTGTGTTGGGAATTTGTTTGTTAACGCAGTGGGCTTGCTCTAGGTTTCCTTGTACCGTTCGACGTGGAGGAACGCACGGGTAGAACTCGCATCTCTCTGAAAACATTTTTATTGACATTTTGATCTGGTCTCCGCAGAAACACACAGTGCACATGCAGCCATCATGACATGGAAAACAGATTCAATATATACGTATGTTGCATCAAGTGTGGAGGAAAACTATTTTGTGATGCATAAACTCATCAGGATTTTGTTTATTCGTCAAATATCATTTATGGTGACATGATTTCCCCAGTCGACATATTGTCTGGGCATGTTTAAACAATAAGTACAGCATAGGTTTCAATTCATTTTCGGTTTTGCTTCAAACCCATGTCTTAGCATCCTCGATATCTCCAGGGTATACGTTCCGATATCAAGGATGATGTCTTAGCGGTTGTACTATTACCTCTGTTACAGAGTGAAACTGGTGACCAATGTTTGGTGTTCTGTTTTGTCGGGTGGATGACGCCGAATTCAGCAATACTGCAGCAACATGGCGGCAATCTGAATATAATCGAGTCTGGACCACACAATCCTGTGGTCAACATCACGATCATCGATGTACGCAGGGACACGATGACATGTGTCAGACAGGTCTGCGAGCCTGACTACCCAATCCCGTTAATCGCCTCTTACGACAAGTATGGGTTACTGAAGATCAATTTTAACCAGGATCTTCACGAGTGGCAAACAAGGACTTTGCACAGTAAAATGAGAGCAGCAGCCCCTTCAGGCCGAACTGGCAGAGTTTCAGAGTTCGAATCCCGGGCGTTACTAGGATCTTTACGTCAGTGAGAAACTGTGTGACCAAGTAAAACGTATGTTACATCTGGCCACATTATCCAGCTGAACTAAACCTGGATCGTTGTGTTCGATATTTGAAGAACTTCGATACCATTTGGATTACATGAGTAACTCAAGTGCATTCAGAAAAGTGTTACAAACAGAAAAGAAAAGTCATTCACTCCTTTGGGCTATTTCTTCTCTGTCTGCCACATGATTCAAAGTGAAAAAAAAATATGGGACTATCTCTGTTCCGTTCTGTTCACGTGAAATCAAGACGGTTGCTCTGGGTTTATTTCCACCCGAAACAAGACTGACGGGGTAAATATATACGGAAACGCGGAGAGGGTGATCTGTGCCGGACTGTGGTCTCGACTGCCGTACTTGCAGCCTGTTCTATCTTTCAGACTTGGGAGCGATTCCACTACCTGCTGTCAATACCAGTTTACATACATCTCAGATCGAGGAGTACACATTCCATTCATGATTTGACGTCATTCTAACAGTGTCTGAAGTGTAAAAAGTAACCAATTTCAGTTATTGTGAGATTAGTAATGTCATTTGACGGTGACGTTGTGGTAATCAGTGACGCCACAATAGTGTGCAACGCAATGTTATTCTGTTTCGCTGTATGTCCCGATATTAATGTTCTATATCTGAGCCACGGGGTACCTGCCGGGTGTGTGTGTGTGTGTGTGTGGGAGGGGGGGGGGGGGGGGAGTTAGGGGTGATGAATTCTATCATATGTGACACAAATCGCAAATTCAAAGTATAAGTGTTATTGGGCTATCTTTAAGTGAATCAGGTTTTTTAGACTTCTCTTTCAGGGCATGCTCGTTGGAACTTCTCAAAGGATTTCTGGGAGATTTATCCCCATCATAACCAAAGGTTCTGAATCTCTTGCCGTGGTCGCTTTCACTGACGTCGTCGTATTTAATGATGTCTTCAACTGTAACGTTGTCAAGTGCTTTCACGTCATCGGTATTCGTGTTCTCATGTTTTATCTCTATATCTTCGTAGTGATTGTCAAGTGGCAGTTCTGGTTCGTTCCAAGATCTTAATTTTTCTTCTAGGAAGGGACTTTGGTGTTCACGCCCTCGTGGGAAAGTGTCGTATTTTGCTGGTGCTTTTGGAATTGAGACCGCTTTAGGTTCCAATTTTTTCTTGGCTAATGTGTGCATGTATTTCTGTTTATAACATGAGAATGCATCCATGTCTGTCGACTCTTGTATTGAACTTAGATCGGGATAGAGTCGAGTTGGGACCTTTGACGCTGGTTCCTGCTCAATAACCTGTAATACGTCATAATAGTGCTCCGGTGACGTCATATCGTCTGTAACGTCATCGTCTTTTAGAAACCCCATGTTGTTATATCCCACAGGCGTTTCAGATTTGGTGTCATTGTTTAGAATCTTGATTGGCGCCGTGTCCACTTTAATGAGATTTTGGGAGGTTGTTGTATAGTATTCCACTGTGTGATCTTCACTGTCTTCGGAATCGAAAAAGTCTAGACTTTCCCCAGGTTCAAAGTCGGCAAAATTTATCTTATAGAGATTCTCGGGAGAGTCGGGAAGACATATCTTCCTGCGATATATATGATCGCCTTCTTGTAACCCTGCTCTTGTCCTCAGTACAAACGGGTTTTCCAAACTGTCCGATAAAACGACATCTGGACCTTTCGGACCCGCCCGATTCACACTACTTCTACCGTCAAACTTTGGAATTGGCAGCCTCTGCCTGTAAATCTCCTCGCTGTTGATGTGTTGCAGAGAGAAGAACCTGTTGCTGAACGTCGGCCGTCCTTGTATGAGGCCAAGACGTTTTCTCCGGAAGGTGAAGTTGTCGTCTAGAACCTTCTCCTGTGACGGCATGCAGCTGTACCCGGAAGCTGGGGGTTTGATGTGGACACGCAGGTCCTCGCGGCAACATGGCAACCCGCACGTGTGGCCTGGTGGGTCGTGTGCAAAATGAGCAAAATCTGAGTAGTACACGTTAGTGGGCATGTTCCTCAACTTTAACTTCTGAAACACAACCAAAATTATAGGTTTAAATAACTTTAATTGTCATAACTCCATAATGACACAAGGCATTTTTTTCCACCTGAGTTTCGGTTGGTGGTCTCTCTATCGCAGGAGCTACAGACTGTAGGCAGTCATGTGGTTGGATGGTTAAAGATACCAACCGTAACTCAGATTGGCGGAATGTTTGCACGAGAGAAAAAACCGTCAATTATAACAATAAATTATTTCACAAACACTCCTTTGTGTCAAGCATTTGTTTGCAACATTCTGCATTTTGTTTGTAAGCACTAAGCATATTTCAACTCACACGTCACCTATATGACAGCGCGTCTGGACCAGTCAGTCTAGCAATCCGCACAACCCGACCCGTTACCTTTGGGAACTGTTCGTTCGGAAGTATGCGCCCAAAGCTACCTGTGTCGCCCACAGTATGACGTAAAACAGAAGCCAACACTAACATCGCAGGACCTAGAAGCATTCCACCCACCCACTTTTGCTGTGGAAGCATCATCTCACGGTCGAAAAAACTGATACCATGTTGCTGATACATTCATCTACATTGTCTACAGTATAATTTTAATACGTAGGCAGTACTTTCATCTGCGCATATGAGTCATGATTGCCCAGACAGATATATTATTCATACAGAGGCACCCAGGCTGGGTACAGGTGCACCAGCCCAGGCCGGGGGGTGTTTCTGTGTTTAGATACAACTTCTCAAAGAAGCGGCAGTGAAATATACAGTCGCCGAACAGTCAGCTGATGGTTCAAAGCAGAGCAGTGTACGGAAAAGCCTTCCAGGACAGTATTGTTGCTAAAACGTCAAAAAATGAACGGTATGCTTGAGTTGACCTGACGAAGTCATCTCAATGTTTAATGATGCTAACTTTGATGTCTGCTTATCCATTTCACTAAACATGTCATCTTTGTTTCTTGAATACATCAAGTTTCCCATAAATACTACCAATGGTATGATGGTAATATAGTTGGTTACTAATTAACATTTTACCAACAGTGATCGTATTCCAGTTTTAATGTCAGCTATGAAATAAACATGACACTACATGGCTTGCTGACTAGGCTAATGCATGGCATATTACCCCAACGGTATTCACTGGATTGTCTGGTCCTGTCTTTTTCAGTCATATTGCTGCAACGTGCAACATTAAACAGCAAAAATATGGACAACAAAAATTCAAATGAAAAAGTAACAGTAATAATGATAATTATACTGATGAACTGTGACCTACTGAAATCAACATAAAATAACTGAAAACAAAAATGGTTCAATAATCATCCTGAAAGGTTTGTCAGTTAATTTTCAAGACTACAGAATCATGACATACTAAAACCAACATAACAGTGACATGCAGACATGCAGTAAAGTCATGCAGGCAGGAGTTCCATGCAGTGGCCATGAACAGGTGACATCAACATGGTAGTCAAAGAGTGGTGGTGCCAGTAACGGTCACTGGTAACCAATGGTCAAGTGTGGATCTGTACTGAACTACTTGGTAGTCAAGGATCAGAAATTATGAACAAATTAATCCCACATAAACATCTGTTGTTATTGGTTCAGTAAAAGAAATAGGTTGATATCTTGTGGGGTAGACTTGCACAAGGCTTTAAGGAAATTACATGTTAGTTTAAATGATCATTTCTAAATATAAATAAATAAACAGAGCACATTGTCGTTAAAGACTGGCATACTGGGCTTATTTAGATTTGCCTTTATAAAGGCTAGAAAAATGTAGACCCATGTAAGGTGTTGTGTTTGGGATTACACATTCTTAGTAAAATACTGATCCTAGTATTTTGGAGGGGATGATTCCCATCACTCTGACTCATTCAACAGATCATACTTTCAGAATGAGTATACAAGTATTTGATTTTCTCAAGAAGTAAGTGTTCAAATAGGTGACAAGTTCTGCTGACCCTCAAATAAGGTGGAAGAGAAGAGCACTATTACATGGAAACTGTTTTATCAATCCTTATTACATGCCAAAATAGTGACTGGCCAAGTCTTGGTCAGTTATCTTTGAGAAGGTGAAGTTTATATTGATGATCTCTTGACCAGTGCCAACTGAACAACTTATAGCGCCACCTGGTGTTCTCTTTTTAAACACCCCCACACGCAGACTGAACATTTACATGGCAGTCCAAACTGCACTTCAAACTTCTTTGGAGTAGTACATGAGTTGGAGTGAGTATGGTTTTACACCCCTTTTTGAAATATTCCATGAGTTGGAGTGAGTATGGTTTTACACCCCTTTTTGAAATATTCCATCAGTATTATAGCTGGGACACCAGAAAGGGTTTCACACTTTGGATTCATGAGGAAAACTGAACCCAGGTCTTCACTGTAACAGGCAAACATCTAATCATTAGGCTACACCACGGTCCTTGGTATATTAGAAACATTATCCTATCCCTTGGACTATTTGATTATTATATGGGTGGGAGGCCAAGCATCCTACAGGTTGATTCAGCAGGCTTGTCTGGCAACAATATGGTATACATGTATATGGGAGTACTGATTAGTGAACTTTGTTGTCAAATCCCATGCCTTAGTACCAGGTGTCCAGGAGTAAAATCCTATGTCTAATCATGGTTTAGCTCCAGGTATCTAATTACTGACTGATAAACCTGAATCTAGTCACTGTAATGTCGGCAACCAGGCAACAAATAATGAGGCATCAATTCCTCACAACACTGAAACACAAAATAAATGACATGTTGACACAGAATACTGCATACTGACATACACGTCACATGACCTAGGTGGGGTGAATTCTGGGTCTTCCTTCTGACGTTGATGCCATTCCATCAGCCAGTCAGCATCACTCCGGTAGGCGTGGAAAGTATACAAAATACATGAATATGGACGACTGAATCATGAAGATGAACAGGTAGACTTAATGGACTTGATAAAGAAGAAATATTTTTAAATGTCTCATGGTATTTCCCAATGTAACAAATCACTCTTTCTCAGTGAATCACAGCAATAGTACTCTTTGGATTGGGTCCTGTCCGGGAATCTCTCAGAGTGAGGCACACATACTTGTCAGAACACAAAGTCAGCAATCTAACCCATTCAGCCTCTTGTTCTCCCACTAAAATGTCCCTTGTGTGTTCTGGGTGCATCTTGTCACTTCTTTCATGTTCCAGTATATACATATTTAAGACAACTTGCCGTTCCCTGAAGCAATATAATTCAAGACTATGGAAGCCCCCCAATGAATGATTTCTTTTGTAAAATAAACCCCTATCATGGTGACTGCTCCAGTTTCTGGAAGTGTGTATCATGTAATCAAGATCATCATGTTGTTCAGGGTCACAATCTGTATATGATCACAGTATATGAGATGATGACCTGTTAATCACTAAACAATGTGACGATACCTACATAAGATGGCTGCAAGTGTGCTAATACTCGTAAAGTAAGTTAAAGATATACTGCCAGCATTAAACGTTACATGATATAATCACGTGGTTACAATACCTGCCAGGATCAGTGGTCATGTGACTGAGTAATAATATATAGCTGTGTGTACATTTCAAACTAGGTCGGCATGACCTTAAATACTACTGACACCAACATGACAGATGCAGTGATTGTCTATGTAAAGGTATGGGAGGTAAGGTCTGAGTCACGAAATTCTTAGCACTATGACTATCCCAGATGTGAATAAGTTATTGAAGCTGAAGTTGTCTCGGTGCTATAATGTTCAATGGTGCAATGTTCCTACCCTTGGGTTCCCGACCAACTCTCCACAAACAGAGCATGTACATGTGCTACATCCAATGCAAGAACAACAACAAGTATGATCTATTGTCGATGGTTTGTATTTTATTATGTTGATGATGATGTACAATGATTACTAACCTGTTCATGCACATGCGAATACAACAGTGTTGTACATAATGAAACAATGGTATACACCATGAAACAGCTTAACATCATGAAATCTGTGTACATATATACAATGATAACACTACTCATATTTTACACGAATATGGTGGGAAAATGAAGCATGGTGAAACATGTAAGTTAAGATTGAGAATTTTCAATTATTTTATAACAAAATCCCAACTTATCTTGTGATATACATATTTAGTGCTTCATTCAAACCAAATTGTTGATATTCAATGGAATATGACTGATCTGTCTGACAGATCTCTACACTCTAAAACTCTGAAATAACATTGTTTGAGAAACACCGAAAGTTTGTAATCAGATAAATTTAACTTCTACATCTGATTTAGTATAATACCCAGAACTGCAAAAGACTTGCCCATCTGCATGGCTCAGTTCAGATATTGCACTGGCCTGGACAAAGCTGTAGCACTTTCTGTCCTATATCTCAATTTATGACTTATTAAAATCACTGCCGTTTTTTAAAAAAAAAATTCCATACATATATAATATACTTATATATATAAAATTGCAAAACATGTTTCCTTTTGCTTTCAAATTGAAATACAAAGCCCAAAATTGGTTATAAAATGATATTTGTAACCATGCCAAAGCATCAGTTATCTGAATCCTGTTTCCGTTGCTTGTTTACCTGCGTGATATGGAAGTATTCATTGTCATCAGGCAGAACATTATGTTCTCATATTATCCAGCCAGAAGGTATTTGTCATATCATTTCACATGTTGATATTTCAGACAACTATGAGGAATTTCAGGATACTAGGGCAGTGCTTAGCGTATTTCCAGGTGGATAAATTACATATTTCTTGCAGGTGCTCCTGACGGGCGAGGCACTCATTTTGCATACAGAATCATGTAAATGTGTACAATATTTGCATATGTCCAATTTTGACAAAAGGATTTCAGAAAAGTCAAAACCCTGCCTTTGCATCACTAGCTTTCAGTATGTGGACGGAAGAAGCATGCATGTTAACCCTTAGCAACTACCTAATTTTTTCTTCTAAATTACAAACATGGTAAGCACCTTCAAAATGTCTGTCAAATCATTATTTGGCAGTAAAATTTGTAAAATGTCACATAAAAAAAAAATAGAACATTTTCCCACACATAAAATAATATCAGTGGTAAAAATCATTTTTATCACACTTTCATCTTCGAAAATCCATATGATATCAAAGATATCTAATATCAAAACAGGCTTTTTCAATTCTGTCTTTCAAACATTTCTCCTGTGAACAAAGTGTGAATCTAAAATAATGGTTTTGTTAAGAGTTGATATATTACTAACTCTATATAATATTCTTTAAGGGTGACATATGGGACACAACGCCCTGGGCAGGTTAAATATTGTTTAACACGTCTGAGCACTATAAATCTTTTGTACATCCAATCACACAGACACATCTCATTCTCACAGTATGTACAACATTTGCAAGATTATAGCAGAGTTTATAAATGAGTTTATCATATGCCGGAAAAACGTGAATGAGATCTCCAAAGTTACATCTGAGTATATCTGATGATATGTTTGTGTGAGTACAATGATAACCTTCAAGATGTGGGTCCTTTAGGCATATACTATGATATAGCTCAATTCAAACAGTTTTTAACATCTCATCATAATAAATGTTTTTACACTTCTCAAAATAAACAAGAGTCAGATCATATTCTTACGCAAGTTCTTTCTTAAAACCAAATTTCTTGCTAAAATAATGAAAAGATGATAAAACAGTTTCTGTAACTTCTCTAAAAAAGTTTGGGCAAAAGCATAAAATGAGTTGAGTGATTCACCATTCAGAACAGGTAATTCCAGCTTCACAAGCTACGACGCAATACGAGATACACACTGACATATACTGACCTGTCACAAGCCCTTGTGGTCGGTCATCTACGTGACAGATGACTGGCATTTAGAGCTTGGATACAAAGCCATCATAAGCTTTCCTAACTCTTTAGTTGTCGTAACACTAAGTTTTTACCAGTCCAAACTCTGCACACAGTTCATGGAATATATTTTGCAAGGTATTCTCTGTTAAGTCTGTCATTAGTCAACATACATAAGATCACTTTGCTTTTTGATGCCATATTTTCAAAATATTATGGTATTTGGGGATTAACTATCAACCATCTACCATCCCTTAAACTGCAAATAGATTCTAACTACTTTCCTGCATGTAGTGCACAAAATACATAATGCCCCCAAATCAATGTTTTTACCTCTATAATATCAGTTATGGTATTCTCAGTTCTATCAAAAAACACTGTAGCAGCTTTGGTATATTGTTTAATAAATCTGATAAAACAGACTTGATTTTACTTGATTAAAAAAGACAATTTTTGTCTTTTGTCTTTTTGGTCTAAAAACAGCTGAAAAATGTGTCAAATACTAACATTTTTTGTGATGCAAGTATTATGCCTTGGAGGTCTACTGTAAACTACTAACCAACAACTAATCTTCAGTATACGCAGAAGCGTACTGTCTGGGATTTTGATTATTGTACACATTTAATGTTGAACCTGAGATTACTAACAATATACATATCTGCCCTTCATTCAAATATGTCTTCATATACCACTCAAAAGAAGTGAAGGAACAACTGATTTGTCTTATATGACTCACCAGCCATGTCAATTATAACAACATATCTTGCACTGCTGGTAAACCATAGCCACTGTTCAGAAATGGAATGAAGCATTTGATGCAGTATGTATTTTTCTTATGTAAATAACCATATGTTGTTTCGAGATGTTTGAGGACCTGATGGACAGGTTTTTAAGTGGAAAATCTTTGTGTGTTCCTAATCTTCTTTTGGGTAGCATGTGACATCCACAAGTCCAAGACTTGCAGGAATCTGTATTCTGTGGGGGAAGCAAGACTATGCAAGTGTGGATCTTCATCCATACCGAAAGTCACGTGACAAATGCAACACTAAACATAAACGATGGTGATCGGTGGTTTCCAAGTAACAAACGTCTGCTTAATTTAGCTCAGTCACTGCAGCTCCACACAAACTTGATTGCATGTGACATGGAAAGCACCATATAAACAGTTGGAGCTTTAGCTCTGTGTTGTCCGTTTTCATATAAAAATATTAATCATGTAATGCTGAATGGCAGCTTCATCGTCATCGTCATCGTCATGCTTCTGGAGCACACTGACCCTATAACTCTCTGTTTTCGCCTAACACAGTTGTCTGTTCAGATATGTACCACGTTGGCCCTCAGATGGGTCAAGGTCACATGACCATCAGTGTCAAAGTTCAACTTGGTGCAGCAGATAGGACTTCATAGTGCAGTTGTACAATGTCTGAAGGTCATTCCATACAGAGGTCACCATGGGGATCAAGGTCACAAGCATGCACACATTTTGAGAATCACAATACACGGTTCCACAAAGGTCAGATAGTTTCTGATTGCAGCCACATTGGAAGCACAAGAGCACGGAAGTGCGATCACAGTTATCTCCCTTGGCAGCCACGCCCACTTAGGGATGAGTTCTTTGTCTTATCACACACACACATGAGGTACGAGGTTTTGACCAGCAAAGAATGAGAGGCGACAGACTGACTTACTCTGTGTGCTGTCACACATTTCGGCCTGACATTTCAACCAATCAGCTTTGAGGACAAGCTCAGTGAAGGGTGAAGAGTGTTGGGATCCACCAATGGGAACACAGGACAGGTTCAGACAACGACTTCATATATAACCTTTTTGGGTTTGTTCGGGTCCGGTGTGGAATATCCACTCTCCTGTCCAGACTGAAGGCTGCCTTCTTTCTTTTCTTCCAGATCCATGTACTTCTCCTTCGTGGGACTGCGGGGAATACCATGAAACTGCAGCTCTGGAACACACATATTGCATCATGGCAATCAGATAATTACAGGTGTCAAACAAACACAGGTATCCATTCATCATGGACATTAAACAATCATGGCTATCAAATCACATACCAAATCCTCAGTCATCATTAGTTGGTTGGTTTGTCACTTAATGCCACGTGGCAGTTGTCTGTAAACAATATAGTCTGGACAATCCAGTGATCAACAGCATAAGCAATGATCTATGCGACTGTGATACGATGGCACATGTCAAGGATGTTCAGCATTAGTTATTGGTTAGTAATCATTAAGGGTAGGAAATCATCATAGACATAAAATGATTGGCATCACAGTTTACAGGTACAGTCTTTCCAGACAAGCCAGCATCCTACTGTGGCTTCCAATGTATCCCATTATTTGTACAGTCTTTCCAAACAAGCCAGCATCCTACTGTGGCTTCCAATGTAACCCATTATTTGTACAGTCTTTCCAAACAAGCCAGCATCCTACTGTGGCTTCCAATGTATCCCATTATTTGTACAGTCTTTCCAAACAAACCAGAATCCTACTGTGGCTTCCAATGTATCCCATTATTTGTACAGTCTTTCCAAACAAGCCAGCATCCTACTGTGGCTTCCAATGTATCCCATTATTTGTACAGTCTTTCCAAACAAACCAGAATCCTACTGTGGCTTCCAATGTATCCCATTATTTGCACTCCGAGCTCTAGGTATCCATACCCAAGATTAAAGAACATACTCACAAATATTCTACAGTTATTCTACATTATCTGAATATCTTACCTCCTGGCCTGCTACCTTTGCTGTTGTCTGGAAAACAGAATTAAAAAAAATAAAATACTTGAAATATATGAAATAGCCACATACAATAAACAGTCAACACTAAAACAGGAATCGGAATAAACGTTTAATTGCAATAAATAATTCAGATGATGCTAAAACATATAAACTAATTCTCATTTCCCAAACTATATATTGACTGGCCATGAAACTAACTCTGCACTTTCTGAAACAAAACAATGTTTAAGGAAGATAGTACTTTTCATAGTAGTACATACAATAATTGAACCACACAAGCTGTGTCTATATATGCTAATGCATCAAACCAAATATTTGAGGCTATATGTAAACAACTCAAACCAAAACACTTCACAACTTCACAAATGTCAAGACAGACAGAACAAACTTGACATACAAGTAGATATATATAGATATATATATATATATATACACTATTGTATAGTGCTCCAAGTTACAAGACTGTGAAAAACAGAGTTGTGCATATCTAGAAAGTGGTGCAATCATGTAAAAAGAATTTACAACTGGACACGAACCATGACTGAATACATCGCTCCCTGCCCAACGTTCCATATTCATCTACCTCAGATGAAGGTATATTGTGATTTAACTTCATTTACATAAATACTACATGCGGTTATCTCCTGGAGCACTTAACAACAGGTATCAGTAATTCAAAACATATTTTGAGAAAGGGATTGATATATTTGTTGTCATTAAATATACAATACAACTTTTGAAAATATTTTCCAGACAGATACGGTATATTGTTTTCAAAGTTTGCAAAGTATTTAAATACAAAACTTCTGGTATTTGTTTAAAAGAAATGAAATAGAAACTTCCTCGACCATCAAAAGAAAATACAGACTTGGATATATGGGAAGGTGAAAAGAAAAGTATAAATTTCTGTAACCTCTTTCTCAAATTAAGTTTTCAATTTTCTCTCCAATTCTCCAATATTGAAATTTTCATACTTTCATTCCTTCGATTCATTTCATTTTCAAATATCTGCTTCTCTAACTGGGAATCGTATGACGTGTCATGTACGATATTGCCATTTGGTCGCAGATGTCCTTCCCGATTAGGAATGTGCCCATTTCGCTTCAGTTCCAATGGCCCATCTGGTATTGAGAAAATATTTAAGAATGATTTATTTTTATATTTTTCAATTAGTCAAAAGGGTATAGCATTACTGAAGTCAGACAGGACTTAAAAGATGATGCAACAACCCATTCCACCCTATTTTCCAAAACTGGACTCACCCATCTTTTGATGATGGTGGTACTAAGATGGACTGAAGGGTAGTCAGGTTCGGAGGGAGAAGAGAAATTTCTACTACAGAGAACTCATCTACAATATAGTACATTGCACTTCGCATGCTCATGCAAAGAACTTCACATGGATTTTATTTATGACTTTTATTCTTTAAATATATGACAAACCATAATATTGTCAAACATTGATAAATGGGAAATTATTTATTTGAGAGTTCAAGATTCACATTGTTAGTACACCCGTGCAGATTAGATCTGGATATTTACTGAAATGTTACTTCATTTTTGAGAAGGTTACATATTACATCCTCAGAATCAAATACAGGTGAAAAAGAGAAGAAAATAAACATGAGTTATCTCCCTTGGCATGTGTTTTGCTCACTATTCTACATGACCCACACCACCTCCGACAGTTTCCATCACCAGTGACATTAAATCTTGACAATTCCACAGATACAAAATCCAACACATCCCCGACCAAGACATTAAACTCCATAGTTAGTGTAATCACATGCGCAGCCACTGTAAAGGGAGATAACTCAGTCTAAACTAGCATGCAATACTTACAACCATTATTAATATTAGTCAGAGCAGAATCACGTGCAAAAGCTCCATTAATGCTAGGGTCATCCAACTCGAGGACATCCAACTGTGTCATACCTGAGTTGTCGTATGCTTGGGGCGTTTTTTGTGAATTTGTTACGCTACCATTTATTGGCTGAGGTCTGCGTCTGAAATAGGATACATGGAGAATAAGATATGTGTCACCACAAGGACTGTTTGTTCATATGCAGCAAAGCCCTTAGGTTTTAATTATATGTGATCGCTATCCCTGCAGTCATCCATGAATGCCCAAATCTGTATTTCCCTTGTGAGCACCTTGTATCATCACTGACGTTAGTTTTGCTCTCAGCTTCATTCTTGGCAAAACATTTACCACCTGTCTACCACCATTCCTACATCTATCTTACAAAGCTTGTTTTCACTGTCACATGTGACTGGTACCATCTTACGTGAAATACAGTTTTATGTCAGTTTTAGCAATATTCCAGCAAATATCATGGCACTGGACACCAGAAAATGGGCTTCACACATTGTACCCATCTGGGGAATCGAACCCTGGTCTTCAGTGTGACAAGTGAAGGCTTTAACCACTAGGCTACCCCACCGCCCCGATACAATCTTAAATATGTCATCCACATTTCATATGCTATTTAACTATTTTACCCAGTGGTTTGACATGACACAACTGAATATACATTTAATCTATTACATGCCATGTGACATAATGCAAGCCAAAAATAAAATCAAACTGATTAATTCACATGAGACAAGGACAAACACTAAGCTGTTTCTTCATAAATTTGTTAAATATATAAAACTCAAGAATTAGGTACTCACGCAGGATTTTCGGAAGCGTATTCTTTTGCTGGAAAAAAAGAATGAAACCAATAAAACAGTTGAAACGATGTGAAAAAAATACCTGAATTAACTTGCTAGTGCATTGTAATATTTTTTCCAACTCACCACCAACATGTCTGCATATCTCAATGGTCGGGCTGTCATCTTGATGTTTCTAAAATTTTATCACTTATCCATTCAAATCCTCTGCACAATTTGTTTAGTCATCCCAAAGTCTAGAGCTGGCATATACTAACGGTCAATTAAATCTTTCCAGTCAGTTTGTCCAGTAACAGACTCAATTCGGCATTAGTTTGGCAAATATTGAGATTTTGTCAATTGCCAAAGTTCTTCCCTGGAGTAACACATACGCAAACTGCCAGATTAATTTGCAATAAAGACAATGTCAATCAACCATATTGAGCTCCTGAAATTAATCTGGCTTAATGTCCAAAGAGGTCACACTCAGTCAATATTAGTCATTTGTCCAGCATTGATACGAATCTTTCACACTCAAATAAAAACTTTTCGCAGGAAAAATGCTCCGTTCCAAGTTTAAAGTTCACCCTTCAGTCGGGCCACAAATCTGTTCAAACACCCCCGTGGGAACATGAAGAGAAATTAAACTCATACCGCTGTGTGATGCTATTCAACAGACAACTGGTTTTAATTGACAAGAGTGTCCTTTGCACATCTGCTTGAACAATAGGTGTTTTTGTCATTCTATTGTAGGCATGTCCTTGAACAAATATTCCCCCTAGTTGTAAATGCCATCATCTGCACTGAAGAATCACATCTTCCCCACAAAAATATAGTCTGTTTCACAGAGTAACTTGTCAATGTCAAATGTTTCACCAGAGAAAGATAGACAAATCTGGGTTGCTTTTTTTCTCTACTCAATGTAACACAAAGGATTTTGGCTACAGTTTGGAAAGTGCCTACAGGATGTGTCCAACACTGACTTCTTATATTCAACAACATCAAACATTCAAACATGGCAGAATTTTACATTTTCCAGCTTGGACCATGTACACTAAGACTGGTCTTTGTGTATATTGACCAACATACTATAAAATATTGCACTGACAAATTTGGAACTTGGGCAGACAAGAATAAATTTTAGATTCTTGTGCTTGACACTTTGACCCTGATGTATGTTGTCATCTTATCTCGTTGTTCACACAAAGGGCCCTTAAACCTGCAGCTGTGATATAAAGCGAGGATTTAGGTGTATTTAGGGAGATCAACTTTCCCAGAATCAGACAATAGGTCAATTGTACCCACTTCCAGAACTGAGATAGAAGGCTTAGGGGGATTCCAGTTTTAGGTGTTGAAACTGTTCTTATCTTCACAGATTCGCTGTTTAAATATAACTCACCAATCAGAATTTATTTTGAAGAAGAATATATTTTCTTACACACACATCATGCATTATTTTGATTTACAAATGAATTCTTCTTCAATAAAATATATTTTCTTACATATAATCATATTATAAATAAGATATTTACATTTCCATGATGTAATATGTTTTTATATTTTCTTTTTTATCCCTACAACATGACTGGTTATTTATATAATAATTGCTCGAGTCCTTACAACAGAACATTGCTACAGCTTGAATTGTGTGAGGCTGAAGGGTGTTCAAGAGACAGATATTCAGTCCCAGAAATTTAAAAATACATATTTATAAAAAAGGTGAAAAAACAGAATAAAATCCATAAGGCGCTCAGAATAATATTGTCCAAACATTTTAAACTTGAGCTGGACTTCTTTTTTAACTAATACTCCAGGATTTGCAGATGTATTGGGGTCAGATGCAGGTCTAGAGGTACTCGATCAGGTTCCCTAACGTGTGCTATTGTCATATCACTAATGTTGTATATATGGTGACCTGAACACATTAGAGGGATGATGTTACCCTACTTCAAACACAGAAATCTTTTCTGAGCCGTATTTAAAATGGAAAATTTGTTTGACATCACTATTTCTCATCATTCAATTTACAATGGTAAATGAATTACCATTAATTACCATTCTAAATTGGTAATGTACTGTAGCATGGAAACTTTGACGTCAGTATTGTCAGTTATCAGTATGGAAACTAATTTTTTTGTGTTGTATTTACCTTGGTTGCGTTTCCTCTTGCAGATAAAACAGACAAGAACGGTGAGCAGCGTGACAATGATGACAGCACACACACAGGCGATGATTATGACATCGCGTTCCGTCAAACCCTGACTGGGAGGCTGACCTGCAAGGAAGGAATGAGACATTTAGCATCTCGTCATCTCGTCATCTCAACAACCCTGCGTTGTTTGCTTTGTTGCATACACTGAGAGCAGACAAATGTCTGAAAAGAACATGACTGATTTAACTGAAATTCTCCTGCAGCTTGTTTCAAAAGCTGCCACTTAAACAAAATTTAGGGAACCAAATGTTTAAAAATGAAAGGGGAGACTACAACATTGGCCGACCATCAAGAAAGAGAACATGATCTGATTCCTGGGTATGTTTGATTCCATTTCGCTAAACTAATCCAATTTCTTTCTGTCCAAAGAAACACACTAATGTTAATCATTAAAGCCTATTTTAGTAAAATTTAGGTTCTAAATAATTAACATTCAAGTATTAGATAGCCTAGCTGCTTGTCATCTGAAATTGTGCCAAACAAACAGTGTCTCTAATTACACTTATTTTGACTGCAACATTAAACCATAATTTCACCTCATCCCAGATAACTAAACACTGTTCCACCTCCGATGGGAAATCTTATCCCCTCCACATAACACACAACACTGATTCTCTTGGAATGTCAAGTGTATTCTCTAAAAGATCATCTTATAAGTTTTATTAGTTTGTTTTAAAAAGCAAACAGCTATATGACAGTCAAGACATGAGCGTAACAGATGCCCCTCTTCCCCACTCCCCAAAACTGAGTGTGAAATGTGGGGAAACAGATGACACCCCCCAAAATAAACAGCTAAACCATTATTTGTTTGTTCAAACTTCTGCCACAGGCAATGAGTTGTCATGGTAACGGAAACATGACCCACCCTGCTTGATCAAGACAGGACCCCAGGACTCAGCCAGCCTTGTGGAAAGATTTGTGAAATGTCTCATTCCTGAGTCACAGCCCACCACTGCTTATAGCCCACGCATGATTTCACTCACTAACTGATTATATTTTGATTTTTTTTCGGCAGAGTTCAGCAGTCAATAATTCATACGTGTCTTCACAAATTGTCCATGCTTCCCTGGCCATTGTGAACCCCTCATGGTTTCAGTGGATGTCAATAATTAATTTAATTCCTAATCTCGTTCTCCTTCCGACTGAGTGTGGGGGAAAGACACTCTTTAATTCATTTAGACTAAAGCCAGTTTCTCTGACCACATTGCATTTGTTTGCTGCTGAGCATTTGTTTGTTTACTATCCACTCTCTCCCTAAGACCTAAAGATAACACTAGATACAAGAATAATCAGATAAAATTGTACCACTTATCTTTAACAGAACAAAATGTTGATCCATGTATCTAAACCTGTCATGTCTCAATAATCTTCCTCCCAAAATAATTTTGTATTAAAGCTTCTACCATCTCTATATTCAACACTGGCCACTCAACTATTAAAAGTTGTACAGCAATGTGACTGAATAATCTTCTCCCCAAACTGAGCAAATACCACTCCCCACACAACACATTAACTGTAAACTGTACCAAAATGACCTCTATGTAACTCAGCAATAAATGCTTTCTTTGCATGAACACCAGAAGACGTATCCACCCATACAACACAATGTCAGCACGTTCCTTTCACCGGAGTCTTGAATAATCCCACAATATCAATACCTGGATACACTTGTGTGAATCTGTGTCCCATAATCTGGGTACATGTCTGTCGATTTAAGTCCCTATCAATAGATACAGTATCACTGTGCTTGTGTTGAGCGTATGTCCTGGTAGAACAGAAATATGTATTCAGTAGCAATCAGTTTGCCTTATTGTTGCAGAATACAATAATCTGATGAATTATTCAGGATTCCTACTTCACCATGTCTATTCCCACCCACAGATATCTATCAAAGTCTGAGGCTTTCCTAATGTACAGTTATGTAATGCTGAGGGTTGCTATGGAAACAGTCGAACTGTAATCTCCTGCATCTACACTCCAACAGGTACTCACAGGTGTTGCTTTCAGATGCTCTTAATGAGGTTCACACCTGGGTTTACCTGTCACAGGTATGTAACATTCTGTGATCACGAAGCGTTCTGCAGAGACTTGTCTCGAAGACAATAGTCAACAGTGTGTGTCAGTTTGAATCAGATGTGTACAAACAAATTTTACTGACAGTCAACAAACACTGGTCTTGTTTAGAAAATGTAAACAAGTTTTTAAAATCCTCAGGACATAATCAAACATCAAATATGTTTAAGCATGAAACTAAAATATATATATATATAATATTCATCATCATTCAGTATGAAAATGCATCCTATAGGGAGCATTTCAGTGACAACTGCTCACATCTACCATCTATCAATTTTCATTAGTTGCCAAGCAACAATCATTGAACCCCGAGCCATCATTCACCTGGCCACAGGTGTCTTGTATTATCCAGTGAAGATAGACCCCTGTTTGTCAGATATTGCAACACAATGGAAGGGGAATTATCTCTATATCAATATAACCTGGATATTTCCACGATGACTCTCTGAACAACTGATTCCTGGCTGAGATTGTTGTGTTGATCAATTTCTTTCCGGGCTGGGATAGCATAGTGATCAACACATTCATGTGTCATGCCAGAAACTTGGGTTTGGGTACAATGTGTGAGGCCCATGCCATCATGTTGATGAAAATTTCTAGAAGAGGTGTAAAACTCACTCATTGTCTGTCTGGGGTGCACATATAGACAATTACTACAAGTTGTAGTCATTTTAAGCTGGGTTGTTACAACAGTAGTATGAATCTACAGCAGTTACCTCCCCTGGGCCTTTAATGAGTTTAATGACAAGAAATCGCATGGTACTCATAAGGCATATTCATTTGTGAGTCACATCAGCAGTATTTTGGATTGGAACAAGCTGAGATACCTAAAAAACTGTCATGGAAGTGCAGTACAACAACAAACAATATATCACAATTTTGAACAATAAGAAAGCTATGAAACAATTCTGATCTTTTGCGATTTGATACTGCACTTTAATGGTAGTTTTTTTGTACTGATCAAGTCAAGAATCTTTTGACTCAGGAATTTATATAACCTTTCGGTAAATATAACAGAAATGCAACCACACAGCTAGCACACATCTGACCTATAAACCTTCCTCTGTAACCTCTCAAAAAGCTACATGGTTGAGAGTTATCTCCCCTAAGGTCAGACATGTTGGGATGAAAACCACTTTATAGGCCAAGCATCCAGTACATGTGAACCAAATCACCTCAACTTAATACAAGCCACTTGCTGGAACAATTAAATCTGCTATCAATTAGCTGGCTTCCTGAGAGATGCTGATCCAGTGCCACGCTTCATTGGTTCTGCTGCTGCTGTATCTAACAGAGCAAGCCCCAACATGCACTGGTGAATATTCATGGCAGCCTAGAATGCAGGTAGAAAAACACAGGTCCAGAAAATAATGTCAAATACAAATTCTTTGAAATGCTCCTTACTTATAACAATGCATGGTGGCATTCCAATTTATCACAATGCAAATTTCATTCCAATTTATCACACTTTATCGTATCAGAGTGAGTATTGTGTTACACCACTTACACTGCAATACTCCAGCAATACCACAGCCAGGGACACCAGAACAAACGCACGCACGCACGCACGCACGCACGCACGCACGCACGCACGCACGCACGCACGCACGCACGCACGCACGCACGCACGCACGCACGCACGCACGCACGCACGCACGCACGCACGCACGCACGCACGCACGCACGCACGCACGCACGCACGCACGCACGCACGCACGCACGCACGCACGCACGCACGCACGCACGCACGCAGGGGATCCATGCATCACAACAAGCGTGGGATTCAGGAGACTATTCTGGTATAAAGTTAGCAAATTCATTTCATATTCAGTTCCAGTGCAACTGAGTATTAGGATTTTTAGCTTGATAATAATTAATCATCTTCACATACAAATTCACCCCCTTATCAGCTATTTGAAGGAGACACAATTTTCTTCCATCTTCAAATGTCAATAACAACCCAATTTCTTTGAGCTACGATTAACTGCTGAAGGATTTTCACCACACCCTGAGTAATTACAGATTACAGACAACAAAGAGCATCCACACACGAATCAGGGTTGTCGGAATCTCTCAGGAGGGGGATACAGCTGCAGACTTAGCATGTTCCACACAAAACCAACAGCCCCTGGTCAACCCCTGCTCCAGGCCCAGTGGGGACCAGCCAACTACAAGCCTTCAGCCTGAGTGTTTGTCACTGTTCACTTTGTCAACTCAGTCAAAGCACAGTGTTCTTCTTTTCACAGATGTCCATCTAGCTATTGTTGGTCGGCAAGTCCAAGGAGAGGCAAGAAGTGTTAGATGACCTTGAACAAAAATGTCCACTGACCAGTGGACGAGGGTGTTGATGATACTCAGTGAGGAACAACCCAGTGGTCAAATGTTTGGTAGATGATATCAGTAATGTGTTTGTAATACAGACTGCAGAAGTCAGCAATGTGTATGCACAATGTGTACAAAGCTAGTACATGACACAAATGCATATCTCGAATAACAAAACTCTGTACATTAACTGTATAGTATTTATTACTTTGTCACTGATTGCTGATGAGTGAGCGAATGCAGTTTCAACCTCAGTTGACCCTCTAATCATTTGTGTCACAATCCTAGTCTTTTCATAATATAAGTAAAGATAAAGCCACACAGACCACCCGTGAAATTCTCCTCCATCAATGTGAAGGTCAAGGACACTTGGCACCTTCATGTCCTGACACTAATCCAGATCTAGTTCCAACAAGTGAGGGGTTGAGTGGGGAAAGTTGAGTGGTAGAGGCAATAGCTGGAGGGGGTTGTTCCTTAATGGGTTAGTTATATCACAGCTGGTCTACTTTAATGGGATTGTCACCATGAAGCTTACAAAGAACAGCTACTACCTTGGTGAGGATGAATCATAGAGTCAAACCCAGAGGATCCCAGCTGAGTCAGAACCTTAACTACTGACCCATCAATAAGTATGCTAGATTTAGCACTGATTCAAACAGTATTCCAGTCAAATCACAGCAGCTTCAGAGGCAAGAAACCTGAAGTGATGCAGGTATTTGACATTTACTGCTATGGTATCACCCCCAGCATCTGATGGCAGGATTGGCAAGCTAGAGGTTGCATTAGACAATTTACTTGCTTTGCCATCGTGCATTATAGAAGCAGTTGACACGAGGTGAACATGAACTGGAAGTCTCAAGAGTAGATCTTAAGGATTCATAGGATAGGCCAGAGGCTGAAGGTCGTAGCAGATCATATCTCAGATGTTTAAAGTTAAAATCATGTAATAAAAACACCTATTGTCCTTCAACTATAAGACATGTTTCTTACCATGACATTCGCAGGAAAGATTTACCAGATGAACAGAATAACAGTACTTTTCCAAATGCAATTGTAAAATGTAACTGGAACATTGATCATCAACATTTCGGACATGCTTATTCCTATCCCAATACAAAATCCTGCAAACACATGTTGGTACATATTTTACGAGAGACAGGTGAATAAAGCCAGTATTTTCACCAGACATATTTCTACATGTTCCATGAATCGCCAACATCAAATGCACAGAGCATTAGCAGGCCAAATGTTTTACACATGAGAGAGCTGGTGTACATTAAGCTTAGATCTGACAATACAACACCACATGCCATGATCACTCCATTAGCAGGTCCAGGCTCCATGGGCTGACATGAGGTATGTAATGGTGTTGGACCTAATGAAGCAGTGCCTCCTTGCTTAAAAAGGGATTATCTTGACCACTACCCATGGATGGATTTATGACTCTCTCAGGCTTCCATAAACAGCAGCATGGCTGACTATGGCCCCTTGCATCCCTCATAAACAGCACCAATGGTGTCATGGGAGCATTTAATCGCAGATGGGATCAGGAGTTGATGAAACAGGGACTGTTTCACTGCTATTGTTGCTGGATTGGAGCGTGCATTGGAGTGCACCATGACTGTCCTATGGCATTTGCAGTCCACGGATTAAATATTTATGTGGGCGATGTGCTAGCCTAATGGTTGAAGTGCTAATCATACCGAACTTCCGGGTTCAGTTCCCCATGAGTAAAAATGTCTGACGCCCATTTCTGGTGTCCACTACCATGATATTGCTGAAAGCAGCATAGAACCAAAACTCACTTACTCTTAATTCATCTCACGGGTGACCATAGCATCACATTATAAATATGCATGATATTTCTCCAGATTATGCGCTATTGACATTTTTGTCGTACCACAACAGACATCATCTAACCCAAGTGAAAAATGTTTAATTACCTTCAAAACCTTTCCTTTGTAGAAGCAAATGGCAAAACAGCTACAAAGAATATGTTTCCCACCACAAACTACTTTCATACAACAAATGACAAGCCTGAAATATGACAAGAATTATTTCTTAATCCTTGGTTATTTCAGCCTTATACCGATTCAATGCCTAAAGCCCTTTGTCTTCCATGGCAGAATGGCCTAACATTTATCAGATTAATGTCACTTGTCACTTCAAAGGCTGTCCATGTGGGGGCTTGTGTTTTGTTTGTTTATTATTGGTCAGTATTGATTGACAGTGGTCAGGAGAACAGTAGAGCTGCTGAGAGAAAGTGGCCAGGAATGTAGTACATCTTGATGAACATTTCAGCTGATACCCACAACTGAATGATTAATAGCAGTTTTGGAAGCCAAATGATGAATGGTTGTCAGAAAATTACTGATTTTAGAAAATATCGAGATTTTAGGAAAGTTACAGAAACCAAATTGTTTTCAAATAGCCATGGCTTCTAATTTAACATCCTTGAAATTGTGGGTTTTCCATAACTTGATTTGAGTGGCATAATATATCCAACATCCGGGACACCATGACTCCCTTTACTGGTAGTGGTACACAATCGTCCTCCAATCAAATGGTGCACAATCACCTTCCAATCAAATGGTGCACAATGATCCTCTAATCAAATGATATTAATAAACCAAATATAATATGTTCTGGCAAGGTGGGCTGACACATCAAACACTGGGGGTAATAAACTGCCAAATTACTGATTTATAACCCTGCCACTCACAGACACACATTTCATGATTGCAACAAGTTTATGACCAGATCCATCAGAGGAGACTCAAAATGGCTGCCATTCAGATATGCAGAGAACCCCATCTACCTATTCCATAAACACAGGCAGGAAATACCAAGGTGTCAATCTCTGACACTTTAAACCAGCATGGCTGTTGGTCTTGGAAACAGTTCAGTATCTTCACTAGATTTCCAGTTAAATAATGAAGCAGGTGTCACACAAAATAACCTGTGTTCCGCTCTTGCCAGAAACTATTAACTCTTTAAGTTAAATATTAAGTATTATTATGGTGTTTAATCTGTTTTCTGAATGAACAAGAGTAGGCATTTGGATCTTGACCAAAGACTTGTTCAATAAGATAGCTCAAAACATCTCTTATTCTGAAAAAGGAAAACATTTGAGCCACATAAAAGTTCTCATATTCTTCAGTAAAAGCAACCAAATAAGTCACACAAAACAGTATCTACAAAGACTGACTTCAGATGAGGTGTTTTACCTTTTTTTCTTGAATGATACACCAGGAAACATTCATGCAGTGAATGAATAAATTCAAATCATTGCATCAGTTGTTCAATCTTGGATTATATAACAAAAAAAACCAACATTGGTCATTAACACAAATAATTCGTACATATATAGACAATCAATAGCAGGCTGCAGATGTACTCTGTACTGATTAACACAAGTCATCAATTCCAGTCCCTCCCAGCATTAACATGGAAACACTATTGATGATTATCATCAGTAAATAATAACAGCACTGGTCTGGGCGGAGCTTTCATTATGGTGATGCAGATTAGTGTTGTTACAGACTTGCATCAGCCTCCTTTGTAATTATGGGAAGTGTACTGAACTTGGGAGTTACCGGTGTAAGTAATGGGAGCCTCCATTAGCAGTGCTAGGAGATTATGACTGGTCCAGGATAATGTGTTGTACATAGAAGGGTGTGACCGCAGGATTACGGTCAATGTCGTTGTTGTGATACAAATGTGCTGCTGTTGCTAGGGGTCGATACAGATTTATAATGACTAGACTTCTTTGGTTGTTGGATATATATGATATGTGAAGTCAGCTGACACAATCCACACTGCAGGTCAATATGATACTTAGATCATATCATTATGTAAATCATTGAAAAGAAGTTGTTTCACATTGCAGGATCATGTTGTACAATTTTGTGAATATGTGTTATATGTAATTCACTCAGGTATGATATACATGTGATATCCACCTAATGTATAATATACACGTGATATTCAGATGATACATACCTATCACAATGATACATACATAGTGTCTTTGTACCTACTGTTTTTATAATTTATAGAATATTTCCACTGTTGTTCCTTCCTGTTGGAATACAGTCCAATAAATATATCTAAACGTATCTCAGGGTGAATATGATACAGAATGTATCATGATACAGTCTTTATGCATCTTTACATCTTTTCACAACCAGTGGTATTCCTTTAGAAACCATTATGTCCTCAACAGCAAGCTAGGCAACTAATGGGAATCTCATCTGTATCTTCATCAGATCTCTGCTGCAGTCCAGATAAAGTTAGATACGGAAATATTCATGTATGTCAACAGCTTAGAACTGAAACAGGCCACCAATATCTGAAACACTGATGACCTCACTCACTTACCTAATGCCCATTACCGTAACCCATTAAATTAAAGAATATCCTAGAATCAAGCATGAAGCCTGGGAACAGATTGACCTTTTGAATAGAACTATTTAAGGGAAACATGTTGAGAGTGTGTGAAAGGATCTGTTGGAAGATCAACCTTGTTAAAAAAAATAGTTGAAAAATAAGAACAGAATACTTAGTTCATAAAAATTAATCTGTTAATACCATTGTTTAATAAAGCTTCATCCTGTATATAGTATATATGTATACAACGTGTGTGTATATAGTATATATGTCTACAGCATATGTGTATATAGTATATATTTATATGGCATATGTGTATATAGTATGCATGCATACAGCGTATGTTTATATAGTATATATGTATACGGCATATGTGTATATAGTATATATGTATACAGCATATGTGTATGTAGTATATATGTATACAGCATATGTGTATATAGCATATACAGCGCACCTGTTCTGTTTAACTGTGTCCAGGATGTCACTGTACAGAACATCCTTAGCCCTAAGACTTAAGTCTTTGTTAAGGTATGGAAGGTAAGGTACCTCAATCCTGACATCACTCTGCACAACAGCACTTTGGTCTATCTCCACTGTTGACAGAAAATATCCATCCACACAGAAAACACACACTGTGAATGTACACAATAGTTTAAGATTGTTTATAGATAACATATTCTGTTTCTGCCTAGCAAAATGCCAGGCATTTTGGGGGTGAAAAATACGAAGGCAAATCTTAAATCCAAAGACAGTCCAAACGTCATGTTTGAAAGTTTCCAGTCCAACACTCCATTTCTCTAAAAACACAACCAGTTACGTTAAATACCTATGCAACATAGCAAAGAGCTGATGTAAAGGATTGTTTCAAAGATTACAGTCCTTACTTAACTGTAAGCACAGCTTTACAAAGAACCCATTGGCCTCAACTATGTCATGTGTTAAAACCCATTGTTACTTAATATCCCGTCATCACTACAGTTGAGGAAACACAGCAATCATCTATGGCTGACTTGAACCACTGAATAATCATGACTGAAATTGTTATTTGAGCAATAAGCCATGATTTCATCCAGGTTTATTCAACTTCACGAAACCAAGCTGAATAATGTTCATTGACGTCTTTTCAAGTACTTGATCACTGACTGACCTACATAATATTTGGGTACATTGTTTAGTATCTGACATTGTCAGTCCCCTCCTTTTTAGACAGGAAATTGGTAATAAAAGGGCGGATATTCTGTTCTTTGTCTGGAGGTCAGCGGCTAAAGAGCAGACACTCCAAGCTGGCTTGACTAATCTGGGGCTGATTTCATGACTTTCTTCAGTTTTCACATGTGTCATGACAGTTTTCACATGTGTCATGACAGTTTTCACATGTGTCATGACAGTTTTGATCATGATGATGAAACATCATATAATATGAAGCTTGTCATCAGGTAACTATCATAAGTTGCCTGACATCACAACTTTTGGGACGATTATTCATATGTGAATTCACAACAATATCACAACATGCTTGCTTCTATATTTTAACATGTTCCAAACTATAGTACAAGATGATTATGAGAAGCTGGAAGATTTCAAGTCTATTCTATTCAGTCTAATCTGATCATGTGGGTTTTTAAGTTGTTTGGGCTAGTTTGAGGGTTGTTTTGTTGTATGACAGGGGGAGTGGGGTCTATTTTGATTGGGTTATTAAATGAATACTGAGTCCTTGCACATTTCTACAACATAGTAATCAATGGTTAAAAAAAGAGCACATCCTGGCATGACATCAACACAATTAGTTTGACAATAAACCAGCATTAGTTTCTTCTGTTACATAAATTCAGAATACTTTCAAGCAGTTATATTTGAAACAAATACATGTATTCTAGCACTAAAAAATAATATGGTAAATATCAGAAAGTGCCATGTACATCCCATTACTGACTGCTGGCAGTCTGTGTTCAATGGCTGACGTAGAAAACATCCCTCACAACATCTAACCCCTCTAGACATCAAGCATGACCTAGCACTGTCTGACAGCAACATTCCATACGACAGAACACCTGATAACAACCGCTGTACCTGTTGTGTGTGAAACTATGCCCAGAAACAACAAAACAGTAAAAAAGCATTACTTTCTCTTTAGAAACATAGGTTAGAGGCAGACATTTCTGCTTGGTTGTATGCCAAGATTCCTGACATGAAAAACTCCTACATTACTGCGTGATTAGGAGGTATATTGGTGGACGGATGGGAAACATGTGTGATAGGAAAGTCTTCCCTCCCTGACAGACAGGTGTTGACAACTAAGGCCCCAAATAAGCTTCCCCACACCCTGTGTTGACAAAGTAGGTATCTTCTTGCATTCTTCTCATCCAAAATGGTTACCAGAAGCTATTATCTTGACACATACTTCCAACAAACACTGTTTCTTAGACATGTTCAAAGTAACTGTTGTTGATTTCTTCTAAATCAAAATTTATAATTTTGACAAAAATACTGGCGATACATTATTGAAATCTGCTTACTTTTTGAAATATGAAATATTCAAAATGGGGTTACTAGGTCAACATAGGTGAAGCAAGACTCCAGCTGTCAGGATTCTTCAAGCACGTTGCTGAACTTAATTCTCAACCAGCTTCAACAGTTTAAAAAAAATTAAATAGATTTCCCAGGTTTCTGTTCTCAGCGTTTACAGCCAGATCATTATAACTGACACAACATGTCTGCCAACTGCTGTGAAACCCGCTGTGAAAACTTGTAAAATGGCTGCCAAGCTAGTACCATGAGTAACTGATCACACAATATGACTTGTACGTTTAACTTTCTTTGTACAGAGATTTTAAAACTAATGTCAAACACGATAGGAAAGCATTGCTAAACCAATAACACCATGAAAACACAGACTAAACTCCCCCTTGCTTATCTACTACTTCAGCATGCAGCTGCCATTGAATGTCATGTAGTTAGTCTCCATCACAAATATAATGAATGTTTTAGAACGAAAACTGAATTTAAAAGACAAACAAAACTGAACTCTTGACTACATTCAGATAACAAACAAAACTGAACTCTTGACTACATTCAGATAACAAACAAACAAAACTGAACTCTTGACTGCATTCAGATAACAAACAAAACTGAACTCTTGACTACATTCAGATAACAAACAAACAAAACTGAACTCTTGACTACATTCAGATAACAAGGTTAAAAGTTAGAAGTAAAAAAATGTTTATTAAAATAATTCAGCATCTGACTCAAAAGAAGTGAAAGAAGTGAAAGAATGTCCGATTCTACCATACACCATGGAATGACAGAATAACTTTCGTCACAAAAAAATTGGTACATATATGTGTATGCAACATTTGTGTTGAAAAGCTGTAAGTGGTTGCTAGGCAACTGACAAATATTTCTAGAGTATGCCTAATGGTGTAACCATGAAGAAGAATGTACTAGCCACAGCACATTCTATGTATTAAACAGTATCTCCATCTTGAAGGTGACAGTATGGAATTATCTGAAGGACGAAGTGGTAGGGATTAGCCCCAAAACTGTGTGTACAATTATGAAGAAGCTAACATCAATAACACTTTGCATTTTTCTTGAATTAAACGTAGAATTTTCTTTATTTGAGTGATATATCCAACTGCCTCTTCATCATATCATGATTCATGAAAACAGCACAAACATCAATAAAAAGTCCAACTAACACGCCCAGTATCCAATCACACTCTCCCAGACGTGGTCTTCATGTCCGAGACAGGAGACAAACACAGTGTGTGTAG
This sequence comes from Haliotis asinina, assembly GCF_037392515.1. NCBI lineage: Eukaryota > Metazoa > Mollusca > Gastropoda > Lepetellida > Haliotidae > Haliotis > Haliotis asinina. The sequence continues at coordinate 3,605,923 of NC_090280.1, forward strand.
AAGCACCTAGACATGTTTGAGCATTTCCCGATAATTATCACGACCTGACAGGTTTTGTCAGCATGTGTAAAGCAGAACCCTACTTTCTATTGGGTCAGCATCTTTTGTCTTATTCTCCTTAACATTCCGACAAAAAAAAAACAAAACATTTTTCCATTTGAGAGCTGACATTCCACAGATAAAAGAACAAAATAAATATTACAGGTTTAAAATCTGTGACAAGTTTGGTTCACTCAACACTGGGATGTGTGTTGGTTTGTTAACGAAAAGTGGATATGCTTTTGGTATATTTCAGTCTTCTCCCTTAATACTAAAACAATATTCAACACTTAGGGTAATGGTAACTCTCCAAGATTGTACAACACAATCTTTGAAAACATCATTATTTGTTTTGAAATAAAGGAAATTATATTTACCAATCAGCTACTTCAAACTAATATTCCATGCAATTCTTTTCAAAATCTTGCTCAATCAGCTACAGAATCACGATTTAACAGCATATAAAGCAAAACTTACAAGTATTTGAACCAAATTCCCCCCCCCCCCTTTGCTGACAAGTTAAGACTGTTTTCTTTAAACCTCAGCAAAAGACAACAAACTTGTACAGAAAGTTTCACCAGTATCACAAAGCATTGTTAAGTACAGGCATCTTTAAGCCCATCCTCAGTTAGAACAGTAATGGTCTCTGACCCTGTACCAGTCACCAAATTAAAAACAAACAGACTTGCAAGTGACAAGTGAGCCGACAATAAGAGTGAATCCACTCACTGAGATCAAGATGGCCGCCAACACGACCTCTTCTCCTTTTGTGAAGGTCTTGCACTTGTATGAAATGTAGAGAATGGATGGTATTCTCCTGGTCTTGACCAGTGCATAGTACACACACTGCCATGTTCATGTCTATTGACACAAGCAGGCAACCAGCCAGTTCTATAGAATATCTTTCTTATCATGGAAGAATGTTTCTGTATACTTTAGATCTGACATGGATATCAAATTGATAGAATCCATACAGATGCTCTTATAATGTGCAAATACTTTGAGTAAAGTTCTATTGCAAAGTTCGATTCTTTGCAAGGCCATAAAAATTCTGTTCAAAAAGAAGCTATTGTATTCCCTGAAGCAAACAACATTAAAGGGCTTTATGAATGTTATCTCTATATCAATCAGATGGAACATTCTCACCCCCCACCCTACCTTTACCTGTGTTATCACAATTCAATCAAATGAACAGCCAGTCTCCCTTCCTCCCCTTTCTCAGTCCCCACCCCCTGCCCCCTCTTTATGAGATGCCCTGCCAAGTTTAATACCTTTCGGAATACGGAACTATTTGAACACAAGCCAAGTGCATGCCTGTGGAAGGATATCAAGGCACAATTCGGTTGCCATGCCTCTAAGGTATTCCTACGCCTTCCTACTGAAGGCTGAAGTCAACTTTTGTCTGATCCACTCAGACTGGCAGGCATTTCCAGAAACTTCCAACTATACATGTCAGGATTTCAAAGCAATGGTTTAACTGATTCCAAATTATTTTCACTATGCACCACTTGGCAGCTGTCTTTTTTAAATATGCAGCCTATTTTTGGACTATACTCAATGTTAACCACAGTGAGCTAAAGAACTCTAACCAATATGTGTTGTATATCAATTGTATAGTTCATATTGTAGACATCATTAAGGCTTCTATGTGAGTAGTAGAATTAACAATATGTGTTGTATATCAATTGTATAGTTCATATTGTAGACATCAATAAGGCTTCTATGTGAGTAGTAGAATTAACAATATGTGTTGTATATCAGTTGTATAGTTCATATTGTAGACATCAATAAGGCTTCTATGTGAGTAGTAGAATTAACAATATGTGTTGTATATCAATTGTATAGTTCATATTGTAGACATCAATAAGGCTTCTATGTGAGTAGTAGAATTAACAACTACATCTCTGTTTCCATCATTTAATGTTTGCCGTTCATTTCACAAACTTACTCTTATATTGTTTGTGCACTTTTGTTCAGTAGAAAACTTCTTTAGGACTGACAGCTCATCCCATACCATGACACCCACTCAAGCCAGATCAAACCTGTCTCCACCAATATGAACCCAATCTACACCTGTATCAAACCTCTCTTACACCTGATCTCAACTGTGAACAGCCTCATTATTGCCGTTCACCTCCCTCACTGATGCTGTATCAAGTAAATGACCAGTTATCCACATCCCACACAACACTCCTCCATTACAGGTATGGGACGTTCAAAGTAAAGTAGTCACATGACTCAACCAGTCACCCAGAAACTGTTTGGTGACTGTCTTGACAGACTTGACATGGCGTGTTTAACACAGTCAGACTTCACATCTGTCAGCTGTTTCAATGCTTACCTGTTCAACAGGTGCAGAACCATCTGTACTGATAGAAAACCTGAAAACCTACCTATAATGAGCTCTCAGGTGACGACCACCAAGCACCTGTAATTTGCACATTCGGTTTTGATTGTTACATTTATGCATTTATTGTTTGCTTCAAAGGTATTTTTTTTCATTTCTGCATTAGCATTAATCTTTCATTACGCATCTTTCATTATGCATACAGATTAAAAAAACTATAGCTCATGAATATTGTGGGAGATTTTCCTGATTTTTTTGTGTTCAGTGTTCACAAGCAAAACTATTCCCCAAAACACTCGTTAGTGCTAACCGTTTTTTGGTATATTTGAATTTATCATTAAAACACTTCCCTTAATTTTTTAAGCAACAGACTTAATGATGAACTGTGTAACAATTTGATGACATTCAACTAACCAATAAATTCAACCAATGAGGTGGATTACAAAGGTTATCCTATTGTCAAGAAATGTAATCAATCTCCGAGTACATTAACCGGACTTGTCATCAGATGAAATCTACCACCAACCCACCCTGCAGATATCCGACTCACAGAAGCTGTGCCCTGTATTGTCACACATTGTAATCTAACCTCCAGCAGTTGACATTCCCCACAAAGGAAT